>NW_009923050.1:36333-50976 GCF_000696875.1 Nestor notabilis | reverse complement strand
CCCTACACAAATATTTCCTGTAAACCACTAACAGAACAGCCAACTGAGCCATCCAGGGACTTGACCTCACCAGCTGGGGTCGATAATAGCATGCTATTTGCTTGAAAGGTTAACAAAGAAAGTCTCCAGGTCCAATGTGAAGATGTCCAACTGTGCTTGCAGTCACAAGTACTAGTTAATCCATGATGAGAGTCCAGCTGGAAAAACCTGTAAGGCCTGAGAGGAGACAATTTGAACTCCATTTCTGACCAGATCTTCATATGCATTGTTCCACTGGCAAGAACTTCTGACTATTTGCCTGCTGTTGGATTTGCAACACCCTCTTCAGTGCCTTTGCCTTTCTCTGGGTGCACAGCCACTAGTCCCCATACAGTTCCCACTTGTCCATACTCCCTGCTCGTTGCTCCATCTACTCACTTATTAAAGCTAAGACAAAAAAGGTGCATCACCAATCTACTCCCTCTCAAGCTCCTTAACCACTCCTGTGTGAAACAATTCTATTCTGCTCTCTTCCATTTTCCACTACTTACTGCACTTCAGCTCTGCTCCTTACTTATCACACACCCTCTGCAACCTGCTGGATTTTAACAGCTTCATCCCAGCTGAACATTAGCTAAACATAGGTGGGGGGTGGGGAGTGAGAATCCAAACAAACCACAAACCAATCTCTGCTCTGTAGATACTGTCACAACGTCTCTTCAACCACAGGGTTCTCCCTGCACCTTAAAGGCACATGCAGTCATGTACAAAATTGCTGAGTGTGTAGGGATTGGAGACAATATTCTGTGAATTCAGACTGTGATCATAAACACACACATATCCCAGGATATATAAAGTATTTTTTTTCAGGTTTTTAACAAGCCCAGGCAAAAGCAAATCCCTTGGTTCTCTTTCAAAAGCCACCTTCTGACAGATTTGAAATCCCTGCACCAAGCCAGCAGCACAGAATCACCTTGAAGAAATTAAGAGTGCCTCCATTAACAACAAAAAAACAGAAAACAAAAACACGTAACAAAATCCCCATAAAACCACCAAAACCCACAACATGACAAAAAAAACCCATGCTACACATTTTTCCCCATAGCTTTGTCCTCAGCTAACATGGTTCTGCCATTTCACAAATTAACCAGAGAGGGTAGGATATTTGGGAAGAAAGATCTTAACTTGAATAATTAACAACTAGGAAAATAGTAAGTAACCAAGGACAATACCTCTGAGTGAAAAGTTCTATATAGCTGTCACGAGTGCAGTATAATTCCACTGAATATAATTCAATTTAGCATTGCCTCAGCAAACAAAGATTTTGCTGTAGCTAAACCCAAGAGATGTAGTATAACAAAGAGGAAGGTTAACACAACATGAATTCGTATTCAGTATTAATTCTTTGTATGCATTCTGCTGGGGAGGTCCTTTGAAATAGAAAGTGAATATCCTTATGGTTTTCTCCTACTGCACTTGTGAACAAGAAAGTAGGATTTATTCTCCTACCAAAGAGCACAATTACCTACATCAGTATCAGGTGCATTAACAGAAGAAAAAATGCTTTCAAATAGGGAAAAAAAATGACATAAATATAAATGAATTGGCAAAACTGTATAATCAGATACATTCATGGCCTTTTTTATAATTACAGACAGTGCCCTGGAGGGCAGTCACTTAGAAGTAAACACATTTTTTGATTGTCATATGGGTTATATATTGCTAGCTGGAGTGAGAGCAGAGTTCTAAGATGAAAGTCAATACAGAACAACTTAAGCTTTTTAAGCTCCTCTTTCATGTATACTTGAGTTGTATATAATCAGGGACATCTGTCTTAGAAAAACATTCTTCTAACACACTGAAATTACTGCTGCCTGGAAGATTTTTCAATCCCATTTCACTTATAGCTCCTGACAATGTTAGTGACAGCCATGTCAGAGCATTAAGTAAAATTGTGAAAATTAATTACATGCTATTTGTTTAACTTCTCTTATCATCTGTCTCTGCTCCTTCAATTTGAAAATTCATTGCCTTATCTAAATCATCTTCCTCTCACACTGTTAGTTACCTAGCCCCCCATTTGCATTAAGCATTATTTGTTCCTTTTCTTCAGGAAAGGAACAAATTTAAACAAATGGAAAACTCTTAAAGTGTTTATGCTCCATTAAAACTTAATTCTGCTTTTAATCCTGAATTAGAGTGTAGATAGATTCATTCATATTAAATACAACTCGAATCTCTGTAGTCCCTTTCTCTTTAATGAGGCTAACAGAAAAATTATGCTTATTGTGAGCAGGGGTATTGATTTCTGGTCCTATTATTTAATTCTGCTTTATTACAGGTATTCAAAACTGTACTCTATCCTACAGCTCCCTTTTCAGCTTTCATTAGCTACATTTTCACACAACAGAGCAATAACTGCAAGGAACACAGTTATTTAGGAAGGGAGAGGCAGGTGAGAAATGCTATTCTCCCTGGTTGTTAGAACATAGTTTTTTGGCTGAAATACTCCTTTTACCATGGCAGCCTATTTCTAGACCCCACGTACAGGTGTACAGGTCCAATAGTTACCATAAGACAAGCTGCAATACTGGCATGCTTGGCAATATCTGTTAGTGGGATTTGCTGCTCCTAAGTTCTCTTAAAAAAGTCCCAAAGCAGAACATCATTGAAATGTCAATACACCAGGTGCCAGTTATAAAAAACACACGAATATCTACACACCTCAGCTTCACTCCACTAGTTCTGTTTTTATCTCAAGAAGTCTGGTCCCAGTAAGACCAGAAGCAACAGATATTCAGCCAAATCACATAATTTTCAGAATTAAATATAGCATTTAATACCTTTATATGCCAAGTTGTCTTTTTAAATCACTTCACTTCTTTGTTTGAAGGAGGGATATTACTTTGCAGAAAGCCTTGTTCTCTAAAGCCCTATGACACTAAACCCTTCCCTTTGCTCTTGTTGGTCACAGAGGAGAGTTACTAAGTAATGAATCCTTCCCCTGTTATAGCAAAGATGTACTTAAAGCAACCCCACAAGTGACAAGACTCCCATTTTGGGATCAGCTCCTGCGGATTTGCTCTGAGGTCGCTGGGGTCTTGGGGAGAGTGTGAGGGTTGATTTTTGCATCTGTCAACCCCTCACTTGCCCCAGCTGCCTTATCATATTTCCTTCTGCAGGTTTCCCAAGAGCAGTATGTGACAGGGAAGATCAGGCTGTGTATTCTGCTGAGGACAAAAGGGATTTGTGTGGTGATCAAGGACCAAGCCTTGGTTGCCATACATCTTTTCTTTGAATAAGGTTTTGCCAGGAAAAGCACAAGGTACTTTCAGCAGAGCAGCTCAGTCTAGCAGAGGTCTGATTAAGCCAGCAACCCTTGCAATGGTGCGAGTTGCTGCTATGCTGTCCTATGACTCCTAACTTACTGGGTAGGGTTTGGCTGTGCTTTGCTGCCCAGCAGAGGTGTGTGAGAAGCAGACACTTCAGCTGTCCCGAGGGTAAACCCTGTTGGCAGTCTGGAGCTTTTAGAGATTTTCTGAAATATTCAGTGAAGAAAATGTTCACCTGAACATGGAAACACAAAGCGCTGCTTTCCCTCTTCACAGGAGGTGGCAAAAGCAAGGGGAATGGTAAGTGGAAAAAAGAAACCTGAGGATTAACTGTAGCCTTGCCAGTGGAAAGCTCTCCGGATGGAAGCCACATCACTCCTGACTATTCTGTAACTTGCAAGCTTACAACTGTCTTGACCTGATGCAAGTGGTGACATACCTGAAAGAAGGGAAAAGCCTGCAGGCCCAGGCTCTGCTTCCTTGGAAGCGAGCAGCAGGAACTGCTGCTAGGATAACCCAAATGAGTCCACAAACAGACAGGTCCACAACTTTTGCCACTATACCATTCGGATCACATAGTCACATTGACTGCTGCGGCAGCATTCACAAAATAGTTCACTTTGCCAGATGAAGAAGCATAACTGAGCCCATAATTATTTATTGCCCCATGCTTACCTCCAAGAGAGCTGAAAAGGTCAGGAGCATTTAGCAGTTGTGTAATGTGCAGAAGGAAAACCAGCTGCACTGCCATAGGCTGTGGATCACATCACTTGCAACTCCTGAGTTACAGGTAACAAGTAAGCATGAAAGTGACTAGAACTACTCAGAAACCCATTAAAAATTAAGTCCCACAATCCTACCTGATAGAAGCAATGAATTGTCTGGTTTGGTCAGGGTAATTTAACTAATAATTATATTTTTAGCAAAGCCTACCAAGTGATAAATGCAAAGTATAAATCACAACTGACTGAATTTGTTCAACAGCACTAGGAAGTTTCCTTCTTGGAGAAGGAAGAGAGGAGAAAGCCTCATTCTCTAATAAAGACAAACTGGAAATCTTTCTTGTAGTCAGGTCAAAACGCTATCCTTCTTGAATAGCATTTTACAAGCTTTCTGAAACATGTTTTCTTTTGAATTCATCTATCTTCTAAAAGCTCTCTTCCCCTCTGTTCTCCCCAGGTGAACCCTCCATTTCCTTCCACTCTAGTTTCTGCAAGCACTTGCAGCCAGACACCGAGTAGCTCACTACCCTTTAATTGCTGTCAGCAGCCATCAGGACAAAGAAGATGGGAATGTGAATATTCACGAAGATGCAGCCAGCAATGCATGGTAGGTAACTCATTGCTGGCCAGTTTGCAGGCAAAGTCCCCACACCTTTCCTTTCTCCCCTCGCTACACTGTTGGAGACACATGTAGATGAGCACCCTGGCATTGCCTTAAGCAGCCCAAAGTTAGTTACTGCATGCCTGTACTCTGAATTATAGGGCATTAACTTTTCTTTACAAAAGAGAGGTATTCAATCACATCTCAAGTGAGAAGTGGGGGGGAAGTAGTGTTCCTCCTCTCAAAGGGTCAGACTGTGAATTATCAGGTACATTTCAACAGCTCGAATACTAATCCAGAAAGATTTACAGAGAAGAGTTGCTGCAACTACAGAGAAGCTGAAGGGATTTCAGTGTAACATATACTTGGCTTTTAGTTACCTTAGTTATTGAACCCTTTATCTGAACACAAACTCAACAGACAATCCACAAACAAATCCCCAGTGCGATACTTAAAGGCAGTCGGTATAAATAATGCATAACAACAGATGGAGCCTCTGGCCAGCACAGGGGTGATTCAAGTTACACATTCTCAGACTTCACATGGTGTGCAGATTCCAGTTCAGTTTCTGCACTGAAGTATTTGTGACACTTCACTGCCACCAAGAGCTTCGAAAGCCATATTGTGCTATTTATTTTTTGAAACAGTCCTTTGCCATGACTTCAGGGGAGAAGACACTGAAAAACAATAATGAGCAAATGCTATTCTTTTTCATGGCAAGTTTTCCCTCCCAACCCGTTATAAATTTTCATTACACAGGGAAGCAAGTGTTTCACTTCCAGGACTTCTTTCTTTGCTTCTAACTAATGGCAGTGACTCTTATTTCTGGTGTAAAAATTGTTATGATTAAAGTGAATTAAAACTTCAAGGAACAGGCAGCAAAAACACAGGCTGTTATTCTTCTCAAGAACAGATATCTCATTAGCAGGAATTGAATGTAGTAATAAAAGTCAGAAGACAAAGGGGACAAAGATGCATATAACATCTTGATATATACAAAATGTATATCAAGATGTTTTGTAGCAAGTCCTACCCAGAGTCAATAGGTGCTTTATGAAAAGGATGCACGGACCTTTACATTTTGCAGTATGAGGATCTCTGATCCTAAATACACATCCAACAGGTTTTCCAAGACACCATAATCTTTCACCTGCAGCCATAGCAGGCTGCAGCAGCAGAAGGTTGCACTCTCACTTCCCCACCCCTTACTCAGGCCCATCATTTCTTCTCATTCACCTATGTAAGATGAAGGAGCTGAAGTTGCTCCAGCAAGTCTGGTCTAGTCCCATCCAGTCCACTACCCCACCACCAGTCATTATATAAACTCCTTGAAAGGCAATCAGGTGACAAAGCACTACATAAAAATCAAACCCCTCACAGCTGCTGATTTTGAGTTTTACTTTCCAAAGAGCAGGTATCTAGTATTTATTAAGGTGTTAAGTGGAAAGAAATCAAAGTGTCAGTTCTCAGTTTTGATACTATCTGGGTTCTCTTCAGTATTAAAAAACAAAACCAAGACCACCAAACCAACCAAAACCCAAAGCCGCAACACAACCCTTCTGTTTCTAGTCCTTCATATGAATATATGACCCGTGATATCTCAAATAGATGTTTTATTGAAAAGGCTTGTGTTCTTTAGAATTTTAGCATTTGTTTCTATAACCACCAGTAATACAAAACTACTAAAATAAAAGAATTCTGCTGTCTCATATGCACTATTTTTTCCTGTGAGGATTTCCACTGTGCTTTTGAAACCTCATGGTACAGGACACAATTAATCACTTAACTTTAGACCCTTATTACACATTTCCAGAACAATTAGCAATCATTAGATGAAAATTTCCTTCTATTATTTTCTCTTATTGGATTAATTCATAATAATTCAATCTGATTGTTTCCTCCTTGCTTGAGGATTTATATGAGCCATATTTATGCAATCTAGGGTTTGTAGTAACTTAGATGACTCCATATTTCTGATGTGCTACAAACACAAGAAGTGGAAGCAACTTTTTATGTTACTTAATTAACCACTGGTCAAGCAGTTACCAGTTGCATAAGGGATAACAGTAATAATTCACAAAGTACATATAAGACCATCATCATTTGTATATTTTAGTACAGTGTCTGAGGGTAAGCATCCAACAGAAAGTCACTGTTCTGGTAAGACACAAACAACTCAGCCCTTATTCTTGGAAAGATATTAGTTTCTGAATGCGTGAGACCAACAGAGGAAGCAGGTAGAAAAATAGGACAGAGATAAAACAAGCAGAGCATAAGATTATTGGCTGGGTTTGTTTTGTTGTTGTTCTGGTTTTTGCTTTTTCAACTTTTAGTCCAGAGCTTACTTGGAAAATCAGGGAGAAAGCCTAATGAAAGGCAGGAAAGTGAAGGAATTAACTAGAAGATGGGAGTTAGCCCAAGTCATAAAGGCAGATGTACCTCTCAAAAAGCCACCCAACCACACAGGGCAGAACAACTCCCACAACCAGAGATGCTCCAAGCCCACTACTGGCAGTAACAGTATCTTTTCCTGGTAATTTCTTCTTCCTAATCCTCAAGGTGTAGTTTCTACCTAGATTGCCCCCAAAATTTGAAATCCAACACAGCTGAGATAAAAACAAGAGCCAAAACTCTCAATAAGAGTGCAACCCACTGTCTTGTATTTGGGGGTGGTAGAGAGGTGAGTGAAATTTGTTTCATCTAAGGTATGTGAAGTAGGTCTGCACACCTGCTTTCCCATCCTTCACAGGTGGGTGTAGAGTTTGTCATGCTTACTATTGGAAGTATCCAGAATAATTCAGTATACGTATTATAGAAATACTGCAACAATAAAGTCAAGTGATTGTTATGCTCCACTAGTGCACACACATAGAATATCCTTGTGATGTTCCTTATCTTTTACTTTGCTTTCCTGGTTGATAAGCTGGTGCATTGAAGTGTACCAGGGGTTACTAGGTGGTGCAAGGGGGGAATAAGAGTAGGCATGTGTGCATGTCAAGAGATGGATAGCATAGTAATTGCAGCAATATCTAGATTGTGATGCTGAAAACACTGTGGGGAAAACAAACATGAGCCCGGAGCTCTGAAGTGGTGTTCTTCTACTTTCCAGCTAGGAGCAGAAAGCAATTTGATGAGATTTACTGCTCTAATAAAAAAGAGATTGTGTAACAAAGCTGCGGCTGCAGCATGCCTAGTTGTTCAGCCTACAGGAAAGGTAGAGCTAAAACCTCCCAGGTTGGTTCCCACCAAGCTGTAAAGTAGCATGAGGTCTTCAGGTTGCCTCAATACCCAGGGGTCATACTTGTGTGGTGTGCCTGCACCTGTGACTTTAGCTGATACCCAAGGGATACCTCTGTGTGCTGCTTTTGGACCTCAGATGGTCTTTCCCAAAGCAGTGGGGAGATTCTGTGTCTGAAAGCGGGTTGGGCAGTACTGCAAGGCACTGTAGCCACCACTGGAAAAAGCACTAGTGGAAACATGGTAGAAAAAAAATCAGTCAGAGCTGGGAGGATAAAATGCGCAAGGTGGCAGCAGTGACAAGTTTGGGCAGGGCTATGAGTCTGGGAGGCAGGTGCAATGTGATGAATGTACATTATGTGACAGGGAAATGAGGCTTCATGTGGCCATCACTTTCCTAAGGAAGCGCTAATTGTCACATAGACCACTCAGGCTTTCCGCTGGCTGAAATTACCACCTCAGAATGTGATTACTTGCCGATAATGGGCTGTATCTTCAATTGCTGTAAATCTGCATGGCTCTGTGAACGCTGGAGCTATTGTACTGATTTAAACCAGCTAAATACCTGGCCCTGAACATCGCACAAACGCTGACTAAAGAGGTATCCTCTGCCTACTGGATTTATGGGCATGCTCTGTTAGCATGAATGTGTTCGTCCTTACAATTAGCCCCTTGGTGTGGTCCTGATGCTTTGAGTCCAGAGCCAGCTCAGCCATGCCTGAGATATACAGCTTGCGCGCTTAGCCTTGACCAAAGTTCCCTGCTTGCCCATGTGCCATGCAGGGAGACAGGAATGCTGCATCCTGATGCCCATCAGGATACAGCTGGGGCAGGTGCTCAGTCTTAGGGCTGGGAAATGCCCTGGCTCCCTCTATGGTGCTGCTCTCCCCAGAGAAAGCAGCATCCCTGCCAAGCCCCAGCTTTCATCAGTGCTGCAGCGGGGTGCCAAAGGGCTCACAGGGCTGCTGCACAGCACTCCATGGTGTGTGCATCCCCACCCACTCTGGTCATTAGTAAGCATAAGAGAAGGCATCAGACCTTGCCTGCTAAATTACAGTTTCCCTAGCTATTTTTGTCTCAAGGTTCTCTGCATAAAGCTCATTTGGCACTGTATCTCTACAATGTGTATTTACATAATTAAGAGTGGCTTCTGCTCTAATCCACAACTTAGGCTTTTTCTTGTGGTGAAAGGAGGTTGAAATGCACACATTGCTTTTGAAATCTGTCTCTGAACATTTATTTTAGCAGCAGCTGCAGATCACATCTCATAAACAGCCACATTTTTCAACACAAGTTTCACTTTTGTTAGTTCTAATCTAATTATTTATAGAAATGCCCTTTTCTTGTGATCCATATTATTCTCAAACCTTAGTGGTATCTTGCTGTGAAAAATGATTCATGCTGGGCTGAATATATTATGGTAGCTGCATATTTGTTCATTGCCATGTATTTTCCAGTCAAGAAAAATGTCTCTGGAAATGTTTCCTGGGAAACTGTTCTCATGAAGAGTGCTGACAGAGGGCTGCTCCAGTCCCCAAATGTTAAGGATGTTCCCAAAGTTAATTGAAAGTGCTTGCAGAAGTGTAAGTAAAAGTCCTTACATATCTTCTAGCAAATATTTATAGCATCTATTTTCTCCTTATTTTGCAACAAATGTTTTAAGGCATTTACCCTCATGAAAGATTGGCTCTTTTAATTTACAGTTAAAGTTAACTGTAGTGGTTGGATGGACCCACACAGGTTTAAGCTGACAGTCAAAATGAGAACTGGAAAGTATAAATGTTTGTGCAAACATTTACCAAACCCATCTGGTCCTTGAAACCAGCTGTAAACCAGGTTGCCCGTGGGACGGAGGCTGTAGTCCTTCCAAGGTAGGGTGTAAGTAAAAAAGGAAAAGAAGTTATCATGACGGGAATTTTGTGAGCTTAAAGAGCATCATTCAAATCTGGTTTACTGCAGGGCCACACCAGCCTGCAGACAGTCAGAAAAACACGTGCAGCATTCAGACTGCCCTTTCTCTCGTTTCACATGCACTCATTTTGGGACCAAAATGCAGCTGCTAAGCAAATGTGCGTGCACAGCTGATGTCAGGCTGTGTGCCCCAATACACAGGCTGGCTCGCAGTGCCCTGCTCTTACCTACTGACCTCTCGTCAAGCACATTCCTGTGCCATAGCTGCAGAGCAAAATCTCACTGTTAGTGGTGCTAAGGTTGCTCATTGATCCCATGGATCTCAGGATGGCTGAAATCAGCAGAAAGCTCAGTGTGCCTCAGTGCCAAGGGGGGCTTTGCTGACCCTCTTTACACATGCTCCCCACTCTTTGAAATTCTCCATAACAAATTTTAATAGCCCTGTTTAAGGTGAAAGATTCTAACCAGTGGGGGCTTTTTTTCTTGTAAGACACATTTTTATCTTGGAGTGGAGAAAGAGGTATGTTTTGCACTATTGAGAAAGTCCCTACCCATGTATTTTAAAGGATGGCATTACTTGTTAAACAAAATCACTCAGGCAATCCATATTAACATGTTAATTATGATTCAACAAGTTTTCCACAACAGCTTAAAATGAATGTTAATTTGTTTGGGTAAGTTTTGTTAAGAACTACTGTACCATGGTTAACAGAAAACAGATCATTGCCAGAAGGGTTTGCTTTGTCAAGTGTCATCCTAACTGATGACAAGCAGCCACACAGGGAGTGTTGAGCTGGGTGCAGGAGAAGGCTTTTCCCTCCATGGTTGAGCTGGGTTATACAACCCCACCACCCTGCAAACTGCGAAAAGGAGCATTGTAAACTGGTTGTGTTTCTATCAATAAATGGACTCATTAGTGTCACATGATGACTTGGCCTCCTGTTTACTTCAATAGCTGTGGAGTACTGAATTTGTGTCATTTCTGATTTCTCCCTTTCACGTCGCAGCTGCTCAGCATAGACATGTTTTCACAGGCAATTAAAGGTCCTAAGACAGGAGTAGGAGTGAGAGGGAAGACACTGTGTGTGTTAATTAGATGTTTTGCAAGTAATTGACCCAGTCATGCAAAGGGAATAGCTGAGATTTGTTGTTGCTGTTGCTATTTTCACTGCTCACAAATCTGAAGCAGTTTTACACTGAATTGGCTTAAAGCTTATATCAGACATGCAGAGCTTCAATAATCAAAGGTTTCGTTCTTTGGGGGTCTTGGGGTAAAGGACCCACTTCTCAACCGTATTTAAGGTAATCTACACCAAAGCAATACTTGATATTGTTTTCTAGAATAAGGAATATAAGCATATATATAAATATAAAAACTATTCTCACAATGAATCAAACACATTCAACATTTTGGTGTTTTTACCCCAATAATCCACTGGTAAACCATAACATTTAAAAAAAATAATATGACCAGAAAAAATTCTCCCAGTTGGGATATAAATTATTACCCTTATGTATTTTCATATATTTCATTAGGAATAATAATAAAAGAATAACTTATTTCTTAGAGAAAACTATATTTGCACTATCAAGCCATAAGTGTATCTGCTGCACTTCCCTTCTTCTTCCACAGCCTTTGAATGCTGCTCGACAGCTTCAAGGAGGCAGCTAGCAGAGGTGCCTGGCTGATGCTCTGGAACATGGAGCAAGATGCCTGACAGAAGAGAGAGCTTGTTATTGTGCTCACTGAAAGAGTCCATGAAAGAAACCAGATAGGAAAAAAAAAGTGCAGAAGAACAGATTTCATCGTTTCTACAAGCAGCAGGGGGTGCTGTGCTCACTCTGGTGGGCTCTGTGCTTCAGAGCTGAGCTGCTCTGCTTTCTAGGTGAACTCAGAAATATTAATGGTAGTTGAAACAATCACAGAAGAAATACTGAAGAAATACTGGGTTTGGATGCATGTGGCCTTCTTTCACACGTGTACAGGCTTTATCTCAACATCAGAACACCTATTTTTTGTCCAGGTAAGGTGCTGATGCACTTCTTCAATATCATGTTTGTAAGTATGACTTCTGCCTGGGCTCTTTCACCGATAGAAAGCAGACAGCTTTGTGTTAGTAGCTAGTGTGAGCAGAGAGGCTGGAGAATTAACAAGCAGAATTAGTGGGTTTGCCAGCAGATATTTAGCTTAGATTAGAAAAGGTGTTAGGAGAGATTAGCTGGGGATGGGCTGGAGATAGTGATAGGGGTCAGTAGGGACATTAGAGGGCACTCAGGGACGAGACTTTCTGCACCACAGCATTCCCCAGGCTGAGGGGAAGGTTTGCGTCAGGTATCACTCAGTGCCTGGCAGGGGGAGATGGGTGGATACAGCAAGAAAGTGACCATGTTTGTGTGGGCTCTGAGTGACCCTTACTACTGTGCTCCTGTAAATGGCTCTTCCGTCCCTAGAAACCAGGTGGTCTGGTGCCTTCAGGGTCCTGGGGCAGTCTGCATGGAAAGGAAGCCCCACATGTGTAGTTTTCATGGTCTTTAAAAAGATGCCCCACAATAGGCTACTATGGGAAACAAGGCTCAAAAGACTGGAAAATAAAATGCTTTTACAAAGCAATGAAAAAGGAAAACTGAGAGAGTAATTTTTAGCAGCCCTGGTTCTGCCCTGGGCATATGTTGAGTATAAATTCCAAGGGGACAAAGGCGATAAACTTAACAGGGAATACCAAAGATGTTCCGTACACCGCATCTGCTCTTTCGAAAAATGCCAGTGCTGCAGTGAGCATCCGCGGGATTACAGAATCACTTTGTTCAAGTGTCTTCCCAAAACAAAGGGGTACCCAGAGGGCAGCAGCTCTGAGCACCAGCAGCTCTGCAGGGAATGCAGCCCTGCTGCAGTGGCACCGTATCCCCTGTACCACACATCTGGCTTCTGGACAGGAATTACTTTCGTAAAAAAACAAAGAAAGAAACAAAACCCACCCAAACCAAACAGACATACAGCCATATGAAACAAAACAACCTTTTTATACTGGTTGCCTGGTCTGCTTGCACCAAAACAATAACAATGCCGATAACTACAGGAGCTTAGGATGGAGAAATTGAGTATTTAGGAAAGTGAGGGTTAAATCTTCAGAGAAACAGAATAATAATAAAGCTTGAAAGTAAAGTATCTTTTGTCGATGAGTTGCATGCTTTTGTTAAATTGGTTTTTTACCTCTGGAAATAAATAATTTTAATTTGATTGATATGAATGAGCTTTAGGTTTTGCTTTGGCTCCCTTCATGCTTTACCCTCATCTTTTTTAGCTGCTGCTGACAGCGCTGCGCTCAGCCTAACCGACTAGACCTTGCTCAGGGTCAGCCTGAAAGACTAAACCCTGCTCAGCCACACACAGGAGGGATGAATTATCATAGAATTGTTTGGCTTGGAAGGGACATTAAAGATCATCTTGTTCTAACCCCTCTGTCATGGGCAGAGACACCTTCCACTAAGACCGGGTTGCACAAAGCCCCATCCAACCTGGCCTTGGACACTCCCAGGGATGGGACATCCACAGCTTCTCTGGGAAACCTGTTCCAGTGCCTCACCACCCTCACAGTGAAGAATTTTTTCCTAATAGCTAATTTAAATCTACCTTCTGTCATCTTAAAGCCATTCCCCTTTGTCCTGTCGTTTGTGTGCCCTTTTAAAAATTCTCTCTCCAGCTTTCTTGTAGTCCCCCTTTAGGTACTGGAAGGCTGCTGTAACAGCTCCCTGGAGCCTTCTCTTTCCCAGGCTGAACAAACCCAACTGTCTCAGCCTGTCTCCATAGCAGAGCTGCTCCAACCCTCTGATCATCTCCGTGCCCTCCTCTGGACTCACTCCAACAGCTCCACATGGGATCCCCAGAGCTGGATACAGTATTGCAGGAGGGTCTCACGAGAGCAGAGTAGAGAGGGAGAACTACCTCCCTCGATCTGCTGATCACACTCTTTTTGATGCAGCCCAGCATACAGCTGGCTTTCTACTATAAAGCAGACTCACCCTAGTAGGGAACATCTTGTGGTAGTTTTAGTGTTTAACACACTTTTTTGTTTCTTGAAAGTTACTTACAGCTTAAATAATCGAACACAGTTTATGCTCGGCATTACAATATCCTCAGGGAAACAGAGTATACGGGAAGGGACGCTCTACAATCCAGTATTTGCATTGACGATGTCCCCGCTGTGACTGCTCCCTCCGCGGCGGGGCGCAGAGCCAGCACGGCGGCGGTGGCGGTGGTACGACACCAGGTGGCGGTATGGCACCGCCCTGCACGGGCCCGTGCCCGGGCGCCATCGGAGCGTGTCCGTTTCCCTCCATGTAATTAGTATGGACGCGGTTTATTAAACACTCACATCGCCTGACATTTTTAATCACGTGAATTATTCGGGAAGAGTAGTTTATTAGACTGTTTGTCTTCCTCCCTTCCCCCTTGGGCTGAGTCTCTTTTATTTGTCTCCAAAGGGACGTGGCACATCGTTTCTGTGGAGAAATAGTTGTCCGGGAACTGTAATGGACTTATGTTGCATGGGCAGGTTTTTGGGTGAAGCTGGATTCTTCTTCCTCCAAAAGTAGAAGCTGGGTAGGTGACACAAAGGCTTATCAAACCCCATTTTACTACACAGTGTTTTTCAAGCAGTGTGAATTCATTGTTCTGTGTCGCTTTATGTGACTTTTATCTCAGCTCATCTGCATATATGAATGTCGTGGTTCAAACCCAGCCAGTAAGTCAGAACCACGCAGCCACTCGCTCATTCCCACCTTTCTTCCTCCCCCCGCTCCCGGAGGGATGGGGAGGAGAATCGGAGGAATGTAACTCCCACGAGTTGAGATAAGAGCACTC
>NW_009923050.1:0-36283 GCF_000696875.1 Nestor notabilis | reverse complement strand
AATAACAAGTGGAGAGGACCCACCCGCTCACCCCCCGCTGGCCAATACCGACCCAAGCAGTGCTCTGGGCCTTCTGGGTGACTACCTCCAGTTTATATACTGGGCATGACGTGCTGTGGTATGGAATAG
This sequence comes from Nestor notabilis, assembly GCF_000696875.1. NCBI lineage: Eukaryota > Metazoa > Chordata > Aves > Psittaciformes > Psittacidae > Nestor > Nestor notabilis. The sequence continues at coordinate 36,154 of NW_009923050.1, read as the reverse complement.
CCCTTTGGCCAGTTTGGGTCAGGTGTCCTGTCTCTGCTTCCTCCCAGCTTCCCCTCCTCCCTGGCAGAGCATGAGACTGAAAAGTCCTTGGTCAGAGTAAACATTACTGAGCAACAACTAAAACCATCGGTGTTATCAGCGTTGTTCCCAGGCTGAAAGTCAAAACCACAGCACTGCCCCAGCTACTAAGAAGGAGAAAAATGACTGCTACAGCTGAACCCAGGACAATGAACTGTACAAAATAGTTACTTTATCCCTGAGCAAGTGTTTCTTGCATTTCTAGAACAGACTCCAAAGTGGCTATAAAGGATCTATTTCTAAATGACGGGAAAAATCACCAGATGAGGAAACAGTCGGGTGGGACACTTCTGTTCGGCCAGCAGTGACCATAAAAGCTGAAGCATGAAGCTTGGCGACAGCAAACACATCAGCAGACCCAGCTGCACAAAGCTCAGTGGGCTTCAGCTCTCTGCATTTCACCTGACATTTTGGCACCTTGAGAGGCACTTCAAGAGAAATAAAAAAAGTGGGGAAAAAAAGTTAATTGGGAATTAAAATGTGTCCAATAGTTGACATATTTTGGCAGGTTCTTTGTCAGTTTGTTTCCTGTGCAGGTTAGTTATGTTTTTTCAATAGTGTAAAATCACAGAACAATAGAATGGTTTGGATTGGAGGGACATTAAAAATCATCTATTTCCAATCCCCGTGCCATGCACAGGGACACCTTCCACTAGCCTGGTTGCTCAAAGCCCCGTCCAACCTGGCCTTGAACACTGCCAGGGATGGAGCATTCACAACTTCCTTGGGCAACCTATTCCAGTGCCTCATGACCCTCACTGTAAAGAACTTCTTCCTTATAGCTAATCTAAACTTCCCCTGGTTAAGTTTGCACCTGTTACCCCTTGTCCTTTCACTACGGTCCCTGATGAAGAGTCCCTCTTCTTTGTGAAACACAATTACATAAAGCCACCTGACCCCAGCCTTTCCTTTTAAGAGGGATATTTCTGAAATGCTTCTCAGGGCCACTGTGGGAAATGGCTGTTCATCAGAGTCTTGCAAGGATTTCCATACTTGAGCAGCCATAAGAAGACCATCATCTTGCAACCTCTCATTCACTCAAATACTAGATGATTTCCAGAGGATCCCTTCCAATGCCAACTTTCTGTGATTTTGTGAAATAACTTCTACTCTCCTAACCAGCTGTCTCCTTCCCATTGCTTTATTCTGCTGCTTCTGGGAAGTGTCACTTATTCTCTGTGCCTACCGAAGTTTGTGGGACCTGAATCATTCAGCACTGTCCTTCCCTGGAGCGAGTCCAAAAAATCTACAACTAAGCAAGTCTTGGAGCGTTGGTTCCCAGAAAAGGTGTTGAAAGCATCAGTCCTTTCAAGAGCTCTCAAACAGCCACATCAATGACACTTCTCAGCCGGGCTGCCTGAAAATACCCACAGAGCATAACTGATGTGTCTGTACCCAGCCCAAAGAGACTCACGATAGGGTCTGCACCCTGACACCTCACTGAGGAAAAGCAAAGCAAAGCATAAAGTTCCAACCACCAAAACTGAGTTTCAAACAAAAGTGAGCTGGCTCAGCTTTGTATTCATTAAGTAGTAAATAACCAGTGTCAGGCTTGCTTACGCAGAATACTCTCCTTAATGAAAGTTAAATGCACTTGCTAGCTTGCTACGGAGAGATCAGCAAAGATTTATTCTTTGTTTTAAATGCATGACAGAATGGCCTTGGTGTTTGTATAAGTAACCCATAAAAGCTTAAGGGGATTTTTTTTTTCCTGGAGGCTCATTTCTGTCCCCACTGATTTAGTAGTAAAATTATGATCAGTCTTGGGACACAAGGGATTATGAAAAAAAAATTACACATTTTTAATCAGACAGTCTCTGAAAATATTTGGAGATAGAAAGACTGGAATCCTTTGAAGTGACTTTAAATTAAGTTTTTAAATGAATTAGGAAGCAATTTCTGTGTAACAGCTAGACCATAAATTTGGTTTCTAACTAAATACTGGTGAAACCTTCATGTCACATGTCACTGCTTGCAAATATATCCACTGTCAGATTTGACTGAAGTTACTGGGAGAGATGCTCTTTTCTCCTTCTCCATGGGCACAGCAATTTCCCTCTGGGGAAAAAAAGAGAAGCTGAAGGACTTGCAATTGTGTTGTTAGATGAAAATGAAAGTATCAGTTTAATTACTTTAACCACACTAGTCACAGATTTCTTTTGCAGTTCTGGTCAAGATTTCACTGGAATTTCTCTGTCACAGTCCTCCAAAAGCTTGTCTCTGGTCTCTGGAGGAGGCTGGCGGTGCCTGGTGCCACATTTATCCTGAAAGGGTTAATGAAATACATTTTTACGGTACTGTTTTCAGTCATATCTTAATTTAAGACAAATATGAGCAGCTTTCACTACCTTATCACAAAAACACAGATAATGCTAAGTCCTACTGACAGCATTATTGGGCAATGCATTTTTAATAATTACACACTATTTCAGGTATAACTGTTTTGCTGAACATTAGGCCTGAATAGCTCTTTTGTCTTTGTCCCTTATTACCCTTTATTTCTCCAACTCTATAAGCATCTCTTCTATTTTTTCAGTTAATTTAGATTAAAATACTACTGTTCTCTCCCCTGTGATTCCCCATGACATCAGTTCAAAAGAAGTAGTTGTTGTACACCTGAACCTTTTTCCTAAGGTAACCCTTAAGGATTCCTAGCATTTAAGTGATGACCAGTTACGTGAATAAGGTTAGTAGTTTACTGGGACAAAAATAACATAAATTCCTTTTGCTCTACATTATTGTGTGATAGCAGCTACCAGGGAATCACCTGAGGCTGGGTTTTGAGCTACTCATTTAAAGAAATGTGTGTCTCTGCCATCAGTCAAACCAGGGGCTTTTTTTCCCCTGGGACATCACGTTAATGGCTTGTGACTGTCTGGTCAACAAAGTGAGAACAGTGTGAGCAGTAGCATGGCAGGGAAGGACACAATGTCATCCCTGGCCCTGTCTCGCACCTCCCTACTATAAGGAAATCACCACCTTCAGATAGCATTTCAGAATGACTTGACCTGAAACCTCAGCCTGCAGCCTTCAACAAATGTAACTTGATGATAAATTGCTAACAAACCCACAAAACCATTGGTAGCACACATTATTTCCCCCGTGCTGAGCAACACCCAAATGCGCTATGTAACCCATGTTTCTGTGTGAAACATTGTGCCATCCCAAGCCTGCAGGGTCTGGGACATCAAATATACAGTCACAGTTTTATGCTGCTGAACACTACACTGCCTAGATGCTCTGCAGTCACTGTCCTTCGTTCTTGAAGCCAAGGAACAAAGCTGTGCTCTTTCTGGTTTGACCTGAAAGAGGTAACAGCAGTTACATCTGAAAGCAGTAGCAGCCAGAGATGGTTGTTAATATTTAACTGTATCCTAATCTTTTTTTTTTTTTTTCCTGTAGTATTTACCCATACTGTGTCAGAGAGATGCATGAGACAATCAGGGCTTGGAAACCATTCTGTATTATTGTGATTAAACAACTCAGCTGGAACCAGCAGTCTTTTCAGCCTCTACCATGCAATATACTCTAATGTTTTAAAATTGGAAATCTGTAATAGGCACTGGTCTGGGCACTCAAGCACCTAGAAACAGACCTGTTTCTTGGAGGTGGTGTAGTCAATCATTATCTCCAGAAAAACTTCATCTGGAGCCTGTCCATGCATAGACCATGCTGTACAACCACAAAAATGTCTACATGTGGGTTGTACCTGATGACAACTACTGCAGTCCAAATCCTGCCAGTCTTACTTGTAACTATTTTTGCTGCCTAACAAGCTTTACCATTCCCCCCACCCCTTTTTCTTTTTTATTTTTAAAATTAGCATAAACCAAGGTTTCAAAAATAGTGACTGATTCTGAGATTTGCCATGTAAGGCCCCAATTTTCAGAGGATGCCTTGCCAAATTTTGTGACTCCCAGAAAACATTTAAATGTCACAAGTTACACAAGATATTGTGTCTCAAAATGCTCACTGGTAAATGACACCACTAGTAGAGCCATAAGTGAGATGAAGAAATTCTATTACCAGAAAACATTAGGTGGTTGCTTTAAAAGAAAAGTTCAAATTAAGACTTTTCTAAATACACAGCTAGAGAGCTTTCAGATCAATAGAAATGGGAAGGTGAAGTCTGCTGAGTCTCTTTTCTGTTTTTTTACAGGTTTAATGAAGGTCTAGTGATCTCAGAGAAATTAAGTTCATGTAAAGTCTGTGAAAATAGCTGGCTGCATGAACCATTCAGGGAGAGTCAGCAGTGGGAGCTTGCACATTACCAGACACTGGAGAATCCACGTAAGAAAGAGACTTGTCCAGATGCCATCGTTCAAGGAAAACACTTTTTTCAATACACCAGCCATTAGACTACAACTCTGAAGCCAGTTCCCGTTAGCACTGCACTTTCAGAAGAACTTTTACTTTCTGGCTTTACTGTACTTCATTGCTCCAGAATTTTTCCTTCCACCAATAAGCCCTACAGATAAATCCTGAGAAGTCCTTGTTGTGGTTTACATCCAGCCAGTAACTCAGCACCACCCAGCCGTTCACTTAACTGCCCCTTCAATCCTCAGGGCAGGATGGGGAGGAGAATCAAAAGAATGTAAACCCCTGGGTTGAGATAAGAACAACTTAATATCTAAAGTACAATATCCTACTAATAATAGTAATGATAATGACAGAAATGACAGGGGGAGACAATACAAAACTAAAAAGAGAAAGTAGAAAACCCAATAAGCATAAGTGATGCACAACACAATTGCTCACCACCCACCGACCGATACCCAGCCTGACCCTAGCAGCGATCTGGGCCTTCTGGGTAACTCCCCCCAGTTTCTATATGGGCATGATGTGCTGTGGTATGGAATACCCCTTTGGCCTGTTTGGGTCAGGTGTCCTGTCTCTGATTCCTCTCAGCTTCTTGTGCCCCTCCTCCCTGGCAGAGCATGAGACTGAAAAGTCCTTGATTGGAGTAAGCATTACTTAGCAACAACTAAAACATGGGTGTGTTATCAGCATTGTTCTCAGACTAAAGCTGAAACACAGCACTGCACCAGCTACTAGGAAGAAAATTAACTCTATCCCAGCCAAAACCAAGACAGTCTTTCTGCTGGCCAATGTTTTGGGAAGGGTGTTACTTTACTTTTCAGAGTAATGTAGCAACATAGTTGGGACCCTGTGGAAGTCACAGAAATACAGATTCCAGCTCTTCAGAATGTGCTATATAGATGAAATAACACCTCAAGTGCCTCTCTTTCCACTTCTGCAGGGACTCAGCTTCTGCTGAATGCAAGTATATTGATCTGTTTATTGACTACACCTCTGCCAGCTTTGTGCCTGAGGGCAATTCTTTCCTATCATGGTATTTACCACTCACTTGGGCACATAATTCTCACTAAGCACAGGGCAGTCTCCTTCATCCTTATCTCTTCCCTCATACTTTTATCAATACACATTCTAGGGTTTCCAAGAAGAAGAAAAAACCCTCTCTCTCCTTCATTCTCAACAGGAGTCATAGATAAGGATTAGAAAAGAGGATCATACAGAAGAGTTAGCCCAATAGTGCCGAAATCATCTAAATGTTTTAAAGTTCTGCTTGGAAAACATTTTCAGCTGGAAGATTTATAATTTTTTATTTACAGAAGAGATTAGAAATAAATATTCAGAATTGTGATAAATATGCCAAGGGGAAAAAATTATTTGAAGTATCCTATGATATTTCAATATGTAATGGCAGGAAGTAGAAAAGGTGTGTTGATGTGGAAAATTCTTAATTAACATTTGAGTAAGTATTATCTGTCTGCCGCCTCCTCAGCTCACTATGAAAGACTTTAATATCCTCATATATTCCCTGTGCTATAAATCCTCAGTTCTACACCAGGGAGTGGAACGTATGATCAACAGTTTCTAATTATAAATTGCGATAGGCACTATTGATCTACCTTCCAACAAGATATTTACCTCTGACTTGAATATTAATTGAGCTATTAGTTCTCCGTTAAAAAAGCAAGTGGCTTTTCAGCATCAGTATCAGAGCACAGTAATTGTCATCTGTATCCCTAAATGTCAAATTTGTTATTTCTCCTTCAGAGCAGTTGCCCTAAAAGGCAATAGAACATAGTTCCCAAACATCACAATTATTTCATTTTATACTGAAGGATACATACTTTTATACTTGCAAGCATTTTCTCTGTTTGTCAAATGATGCAGCAGTGATGAAAAGGTGCACCAAATGTCACTGTAAATCTGCATTTCCCCCACTGGCTTTCTATTCTAGCAAAGCTCCAACTAGTTTCTGATCTAAGATGACAACAGTAGATGAAGGACAGAAGTGAGGAATATTCCTGCATGGCTGAAGGCCACACACCATCTTATTCTGTCGTTGTTGCTTTATTTCTTTTTTTCCTGTACAAAATAAATGAATCCTTGGCTGGTGATCAGGATTGCTACCTGTAGCTGGTTTCTGCTAAAAAGCCTTTTACTACCTCTCTTCCAGCTTTGTAGCCCGTGCCAAGGTTTCCATAAGAGAAAATTACAGGTCCCATAAATGTAACCAAGGGCATGTGGAATATCCTGGGGCTATCAGAGCAGGCTGACAAAGATAGGGTGGAGATATGTGGGAGGCTGGACTGCAGCTGTCAGAGAGGCAGGAGACAACTGTACCACTCCTCTTCCTTCTTGGCCAGTTGACTACTCTTTGCAGGAATCAGGGACAATTGCTGTTAGAAATACCTTCATCTAGGAGTGTTGAAGCACTCTGTTAAAAAAAAAAAGAAAATAGCCTCAGACAGGAAGGTAGGAAAGGTACTCAAGGAATTGCAGGAGATCTTCCTCTCCTTGCTACAGTCAAATTTGGAATCTAATCCTCACATAATTTTCTTCTCACAGAGGAAAAGCTAAACTGAAAGATGATTAAGTAGCAGAAACCCAGTAGTCCCATGCTGTTTCTTTTTAACACCTAACAGTGAAATTTGGGCGAATCATTCAAACCTATTCATATGTCCTTCTAAGATCACAATATTTCATGTTTAAGAAGACCACACTTGTATTTTGCTTCCCTTTTTTTAAGAAGGGTAAATGGTGGAATTTGCATTAGTATTCAGCTGGAACCTCAAGAAATGGGTTTATAAGTACGATTGCAGCAAAATGAAAAACTCTGTTTAACTACAGACTCGGAGCACAGTGGTTTGCTTTCTTAGGCAAGCTGCTCAGAGTAGTGAAGCAGACAAATTCACATCGGATTGCAGGCATCCTTTTCCAAAATGATATCCCATCCCTTATCCTGCCACTGTCGGGAGTTCCTCAGATCTAGGCATAGCTGCATGAGTGAGTCTGTGGTACTTCTATTATCCTACCCGATTGTTGCATCAACTCACCTTTCTCTGATGAGTCAAGTGAAAGATTTTCAGATGAAAGATGCCCAGGGAAGGAAATGCAGCATGGCCCGCAGAAAACCCAGGCTCAAGCCTTTGGTAGCTGTTAGAATTGTACTCAGAGGGATCCCCAGTCCCATACCTACCTGCTTCTACAGGAGGCTGGGAATAAGGTTTGTAATTTGGAGGCCAGGCACAGACTGGAAAACCTCTGTTCTGTTCACTGCATTGGAGAAGGATCCTGTAATTCAGAAGAGTCAGGATATACTGAATTGATGCCTACACCAGCTAACAAGAAGAGCCAGAGCATCCAAAATATTTCCTTTCTCCTAAGCCCAGCACACTCTCCTGACCAGCATGCCCCACCACAGGATGAGAAGCAGAAAACTCCTGCTGCCCCACTACCTCTCCCCTACTCAGGTACCAGATAGGAAAAAAAATAGGTAAAAGTATCAAACAGAGAGTTTTTCAGAAATAATAGATATTAACTTGCTTGTGACTTCTGCTTAACCAGTGCCAAATGGGGAGACGGATTACCTTGAGAGCACAGTTGTTCTGTTTTGAATAGAAGGTTTCTCTTTTTAGAGAAATCTCTAAAACACCACTAGCTCTAAATCAGTTGAAGTGGAATAAAAGAACAAAAAATTTGGTGAGTGCCATTTTCTTTGCAATGCCCAAAATAATACGCTCATTCAAGCAGAAAAATAGACAAAGCTCATCTGCATTGCTGATTTGAAGGGGCGGCTTGCTCACCTCTCCCAGGCTGAAGAGATCCTCCAGGCAGTGCAGCTTGCACAGAGGCTGCCTTATCCTGCTGCCAAAAGGCGGGAAGCTCTGGATTCCTCTACAAGTGCTTGAGGATACCCAGGCAGTTTCACTAATCTAAAACATTCAGAGCTTGTGAGGCACCAGGTTATGGTGTAAAAACACACAGAACGAGTGTGAGCAGAGGAAAACTAGAAATCCACGTATTCAAAGCTCAGGGGGAGGCATTCACCACACAGGTTAACTTTATGTATATAATTAAGGACCAGGTAACGTGGGTGTTGTGTTCAGTTAAGATATACTCCTTTCAAAACTTCAGCTATCACCTCATATAACATCAGAAAACATTTAAATGTTGAGAAAATAGCTAATTTTAAATATTTGAACCGAACAATACTGAAAGGATGACCACCGAAAATGACACAAGACACCTGTGGTGACCATGTTGTCAGATAAAGAAAGCACTTGGGGTAACAGCAGTGATCTTACACCCTTGTTTGTAGAACTGTTTTAATCCTGGGACATGGCCCAGAAAATGCAAAGGCTGTGAGGGCAACTGGAGCTCGAGCAGAGAGCTTCAGGGATACCCAATGAAGCTAAAGAGCAGGACCTTGGGCAGAGCTGCTCTAATCAAGCATGCCAACTAAAAACCAGGGGCTGCTGTTCCCCAATTCATGGGGACGTCCATCCTGCACTCCTGGCTCCTTCTCAGGTGGACCAGGGTGCAGTGTGCTCTGCAGCAGACAGCAGCAGCTGCCTTTCACCGTCCATTTAATTGGTGCACTAATTATCCCATTTTAAACAGCTCTAAAATAAACCAGACTGCAGTCATGTTAAAAAATATATATATAATATGGCTGTGTATGAAACATGACTACAATCCAATTTCTTTAAAGGTTGCCTGATACAGTTATCACAAAAACCAGCTCTGCAGCAGCAGAGATTGATTCGACTTCCCCTCTTTTGCCAGGGAATAACCTTAGCAAAACTTTCAAATTGATGGTAATTCACTAGTTTCAAAGGGCAGACGAAATAAATCTTTAATAAAGAGTTTTTCCCCAAGAAGGGACAGCCAGTTTAAAGAGTTTAGAGCTCCAAATCATCAGCCTGTGTACTCTCTGTAATTTAATACTGGAGAACCTTGGCTAACTTCATTAAGAGGATGACAGTGAAATTGAGATAAATCATCTCATGGTGAGTGAGGGAAAAATACAGAGAAAATTATAAGCAGCAGAACAAATAGGTTATATTATCACACAGATACCTTACTTCCACATAAGTTTTAAAATGAGTTTCATTAACACTAACAATATATTTTACAGCAGAGTCCATGCCATTGTGAAATTAAACACATTGTATGATTCATGTAAACATTTGTAGTTGCTGGGCCTTTCTTAGATTTAGATCTTGGTTATTTTCAGCCTACTCATTAAGAGTGAATTTTGTTGGTTTTTGTGGCAACTTCTCAGTTAAGAAAAATTACCATCACCAACTAATACCTCAGAAATGTCTTTACTAAGTGTGTAACTCCAATAATCTCAGAGTTTTTACTTCTAGTGCTAGCTTGTGGTAAGACTGAAAAACAGTTACTTACTCTATGACAAGATTCCCGTCCTCTAACATATTTTAATAGTCACGCTAAGCAAATACTTACTAAGATTTCACACATGACTAACAGTCACCATTAAAAAAAAGTTAAGAAACATAAAACAAGCCCACTGCACAGAGCTTTAGTTCTGTCTTGTAATTGCTGAGGTTTTGTCTTCAGGGAATATCAATGGATTGTACAGACTTTTCATCCAGAAAGCTGTCACTGGTTTTAGAAACACATTCAGCATAAACGTCAATATTCAATATTTCAATAATATTTTTTCCAAATTTTGAACAAAATTACATTGAATAACATTAAGTTCTTCCTACCTATCAAGAATTTAAATTCAGAAACCTTATTTCAAGCCTTGTAATAGCAGCTTTTCAACACCAGCCATCTGTAGCACCCCTCTCATTTGTGTCTGCTCCTTTTCAGAGGCAGAGTGCTGGATGCTGAGGGAAAGGCTGCTCTGGCTCAGCCATTCCCTTACCTCGTCTTTGTGCCATTGGTGGTGCACATCTATTGGGCTGTTTTCATTCTGTGCTTTGGAGGTAGTGATCTGGAAGGGGTGGGTGTGGGTTGTGACTCTGGTTTTGGCTGAGTCCTGCTCTTCTGCTCTCATCTGCTTATCTCTATGCTCCCCATGGATCATTCGTCTCCTTAGGATGGGGGTCTCACTGGGAGTATGATTTCTCCCTATGGGTAAACGTTGAGCATCCCATGACAGTGCCCCATGAGTCATTTCCAAGCGCATCATGAAATGCTGTGTTCTATGTGGTAGCTGCAGTCACCCTGCACTTACAGACTAGAGACACAACTTTAGCAAATGAAGGAGTTCAGTTGGTACAGTTAAGGAGGACACACACCAAACCTCTTCTCTGCTATTCCTTGTTCCGTTTTACCTCCACGCTCTGTGATTGTGAATATGTTAATTTCCTGAAACAAAGTCCACACTTCTGCTTAAAATACTGTAGTGTAAGACTAAATGAAATGCAAGAGCCTTGGCTGGAACAGGAAATCTAATAGTTTCTTGCATTGACTTAGAATATATCTCCTTACTGCAGGGCACAGGAAAATATTCTTCTTACAACTGATTGATTTAAAAGGGTTCTGCCCTACATCAGCAAATGGGAGCAATGCAGACCTGTGGCAGCAGACAACATGACCTTGAAATAAGAGCACTAAACATTAATAATTACAATAACTGACCTGTTACGCCAACTGCTGAAAAAAGACTTAAACAGTGACTTATAATCTATCCATTTTCAGCTCAAATTTCCATAGGTGTCTCAGTATTTTTGTATGTAGTAACTCCCAATGTATTTCTTCTTCATGCTTATTTTCCCCTTTAAATCCATTAAATCTTTTATCCTGCAGCCCAAGGAAACTTGTATGCAGTAGGAGCTCACACTGAGGTCTCTCACAGCGGAGGTTATCCAAGGGTATCTTTAACAATCTTCTGCCTGTTGTAATGTATCCTTTTTTCCAAGGAAAGTCCCTTATTTCTTTAATTCTTTATTTTCTTCACATCTCATATGAATGAGGAGAGGCTGAATCAATCAGATTTCACAGGATCACAGAGTGGCTGAGGTTGGAAGGGACCTCTGGAGGTCATCTGCTCCAACTGCCATGCTCAAGCAGGGTCACCCAGAGCCAGTTTCCCAGACCATGTCCAGATGGCTCTTGAATAACTCCAAGGATAGAGACTCACAACCTCCCCTGGGAACCTGTGCCAGTGCTTAGTCACCCTGACAGTCTAATGTATACAACAACACTAAACAATCACAAAATTGTAAAGTCTGAAAGGTTGCTGGGAAGGTTTCTAACCCATTCATGATCTTAGGACAGGAGCAGTTAAGTCTAGTAATTTTTGACAGGTATTTCTTTCACCTGTTCTCCAGGAATTAGTCTTCCCCATCCTCTTGCAAAAGACTTTTTTTTTATATTTGAGGTAATTGTTGATTAAAGATTATTCAGTGTAGAAAGCAAGCCTGACAATCAAAACCTCTAAGAAAACCTGTGATAAAGTTGAGAATTCTTAGTATGTATTGACTGATTTAAAAATACTCAAACAAAAATTATTAACATAATACCGTAAGAAGTTTCCTGGTGCATTGTATTTCCAAGGCACCATTACAGCAGTTTCAAATCTAGTAAAAAATATGCAAAGAAAGAAATGTCTTGGAAGTTGGCTTTGGAAACAGCAAGTCTTTGCCACACACTGAGTTCTGTATGTTTTATGGCAAATATTCAGTGAAGAAGTAAAGACCATCTGGGAAAGTCCCGCTGGTTCTAGGGGGACATCACCACCAGAGCTCCTGAAGTTCCCATTCAGACCTACCAGCCACACTAAGACGCATGAGCCATTTCAGGGGTTTTCTGTGGTGTGGCACAGCATGGCTCTGTGATCGAAATGTCAAGGGAAAGGTGCTGCTTCTGAGGTTAAAGCAATGTTTAAAAGGAGAAATAAATGCAAACTTTTGCAAAAAAATGAAACTTTCGCAAAAATAAAATATCTATGAGATATTGACATTTTTTGGACTGCTTGACTGCAACCACTAATGAAACAGCCTTGTTCTTTAGCACACACACATACAAACAGAGCTATACATCCTGGTAAAAGAAAATTTCTGTATGACTGACATACTTATGTAGAAACGAATCAGACTTCTTTAGGAAAGACATGTTTTTCCTCTGGTGTCACAATTCATGGAAGTATCAAATACTCCTTGAGTTATGTCCCTTCTCATGGCAGGGGGATTAGAACTAGATGATCTTAAGGTCCTTTCCAACCCTGACTATTCTGTGATTCTATGATTATTCAAATATTCCTGAGTTACTGCTCATTAGCAAGATAGGAGAAATCTCCATCATCCGAATGTTTATAGACTGCAGTGAAAGGAAATTGGGAATATTTACAAATTTAGACATTGACTACAATGATATAGCTTTGTCAAATGCTACATTGGTGGCTAATAATGCAGAAAAGCATTATCATGGGAAAATACATTGGCATCATTTGAATTTTCAATCAGATTTCAAGTGTTCCAGAGTGCAAGGGATATTTCCATGCAATCTTCAGAAACGCTTAAGCGTATCTTAACCAAGTGGTTAATTTTGTATTTGCAGTTGAAAGGATCTTAACATGTTTTCTATGTTGTGAGGATTTTTATCTGTGCATAAGGTGAAGACTGTACAGTTGCAGCTTGTATTTTATACATTAAAAGGACTGAGAGAAGCTTCTGGTGAATAAATATGTAATATTAATATTTGTTTTAAAATATAAGGAGCTTCTTAGGATATGGTTTGAATGTTAAGAGCAATCAGATCTTGTATTTTCTTCAGCTTCTAAATGTCATGCATTCTTTGAAGAGTAAGCTGCAACAAAGCATGAATGACAAGTTCCTTTGTCATAAATGCATCTTTCAGATAAAAAACATAATGGCAAAAGAGAACAAAAGGAAGGAAATTTCATTTGTTTGTATATCTTAGCGCTAAAGTACTTGTATTCAGAGTTTGATTCCAGCTACTATTTCTGATTTTTTTTAATGTGTTTGTGTGTATACAAAGTTTTAAGCATTATTGAAGGTATGAAACTTGACAAAAGCTGAGTATACCATGTTTATGTGAAGAATATTGGATTAAGTGAATAAATTCCCCTGTTTAAGGAAATCTTTGCTCTCTCCTTTTTATGACATATGCAATTTTTTATTTTCAGTCCTTTGTCAAATGCAACTATATTTTCCTTTCATAAATTGGCCTAGATCACATAAATCTGTCAAATGTTACTGTCTAGATCTCAAGGAGTGCTACTTAAACTTGTGCAAAGAATTTATAACCTTAAGCCCCCCAAAAAAACTCCAAAAGCCCAGCTGTACCAAAATGTCTTAGAAGTAAGACCTATTATAAATAATACCATAAATCCTAGAGTAATTGAGTTACATATATGAGACTAAAAGAGTGTGTAGTTCAGACATGTTCAGGGGAAAGGTTTTTTTCCTTAAAACATCCCTCAAAATGAAGCCTTCCCCACTATTTTTCCCATGATGATCCATGTCCATGCAGGAGGGGGTGTCACATCCTAAGACCTTTCTGTCAGGTTTTTCTGCAACCAATACAAAAGTTATCAGGAGGCATGAACACAGACAGCTAATGCGAGCCTGTAAGCCTCGCTTTCTGAGGAAGGCAGAGAGAGAAAACTCCACTGCTGACCTCAGATGTTCACATAAGTGGGTAACTCAGGTTCAGCTGAGCTCATAGTGCATTGTCACATACGGTTTGTTGCCAAGAGATGGACTGTGATTTGTACAACTTGTAAGCAGCAGCAGCAACAATTTTGAAGCTAATGTTAAAAGTGTAATTGGGTAAAATCCAAGCTCTTTTCAAGGTGGTGAGAATCTTGCCAGAAACTTTTAGGAGCTTAAGCTCATTAACTGCAATGAACAACCAGGTTCAGAAATACAGACAAACATGACAAAGGTTTTCACAGCTCCTAGGAAAATAATTCTACACTGTGTTTAAAGTATTGATTTATTCAGATAACTCTTCAAAAATAATAGTAATTTTAAAAATAGGAATATTACAGATTTCAAAATTGGAATACACCTCAAATGGGGCCTGTGGCTTTTTTCCTTAATTTGCCGTGATGGGTATAGATTGATGCATAATGGCTAACTTGGCAGACTGCCTTTTTGCAGAGGGACAGGTACAGCTAGTCTGCGAAAAGAGATGACTTGTAAGAATCCCTTACCCCACTTGCTAGAAAATAATGATTCCTTATCATTGATTTCTCTCTAGGAGGAGCATTTCAGAATATATGTAAAGCCAGAAGTCGCTCACACGAGATTTTAGGATCACTATGGCTGATAGGGAGTAAAATCATAAGAAGTTCATTTCTAAGTACACAGAAAATGTGCCTGTTGAAAATAAAGCCTACTGAATATTTAATAGCTACTCCTGCTCTAACATGGTCCAGAAAACCTTGGAAATTTTTTTTCTGAAGTTACTAATTGTTTCTGATCCTATCAATGTACCAAATGTGAATACAAAAATGCAGCTTCTACCTCATACCGTGGTTTCTTCTAGCTGCAGCCAGAATAAGGTGGGTTTTTTTGTTTCCAGGTAAGTTAATGGGCTTCCATTAAGAGCAAATGAAAGACTTTTTAAAAAGACAAAGCGTGGTATCAACCTGTCTCTCTCTCCCACATAGCCTAAACAGCAAACCAGAAACAATCAGATGTAGTGTTCAAGGCTTTTGGTGTGCAGTTGTACCAGAAAATAGTGCTGACAGTCTGCCATTTATCTTTATTTGTGAGCTTCATGTCACATAATATCACAGGCTTTCTGCTATTACACACAAGCACCAGGTTTCATCTATCACAGAGTGTTCACCTCAAAATTACTGTTGTTTTGGGCTTCTTTTGTTGTTTTTGTTTTAATGCATAAAGTACACATAAGGCAGGCAAGAAAGACTGAGCAGTAGGGTTCTATTCTAGGCTGGGCAAGTTTTTGTTGGTATGCAATTTGTTTCCCCCAAAGAGACAGCTGCTTCATTTCACTCAAAAGAATGTTCTCTGCAAAAACATAACGCAAGTGATTTTATGTTATAAGGGATACAAATCTATAGGAAAAATCTGTAGGAAAATTGCTTCCTTAGGTCAGCTTTCTAACTGTAGCATCATCTCAGAGTTGGGACTGATGTTTTCAAGGGTCTTCAGTGCCCGCTTTTGACCTTTCTACATTGGTGTTCCACTGGGCTCCTCCTATATTTTGATCAGGAAGGTCATGTAAAAGAAGCAGCTAGGGTCCCCAGACCCCATCACTTCAGCTGTTGCTCCATTACTGCATGCCAGAAAGACTGGGGAGGGAGTAGAGGGTTTAGGTATGCTCTTTAACTGCTAGGACAAAACCATGGTTCGATCATGTCCCTTTATATTCCCTGTTGTTCTTGTATCTGCACTGTTGGAGTTTCAGTCCAAGGTGGAGGCAAAATGACAGCAGAGACATAGTACAGTCTGATACCCAAAGTGACAGCTGCTAAACAAAGAGGAGCTGTCTGTCTCCCATAGGTGTCTGAAAACATACACTGAATCCTTAGGCTGATGCACTGTTCCTCTAGAGAGGGATACTGAAAGAAATTTGGGTTTCTTTGCCCTTTTGCAAAGCATTTGGCACCTCACTGAGTGATGACACATTTGTTGTCACCAACAGTGTGAAAATTCCTATGTGGAAGCATTTTTTGCTTCTGTAGGTATATGTGCTTGGGTGATATGAACACATCACAAAATAATAAGGAACAGGGCAATTACCAGCAGAACTCATTTGTTATCTGCTATCAAGCCTCAGCAGTGGAGGGAACATGTCACCTGCGTGCCCTAATGAATTGTGACAGACGTCTAGAGACCAAAGCATCACCATCTGCACAATGGAAGCTGCTAGTATCTGGACATCATAATCTGTGAAGGGCGGTTTATTATTGTACCTCCAAATCACAGGTCACACAGATCCTGGAGGTATATGTCATCAGCTTTGTATGCAGTCCCTTTACAATAGCTTTACAAGAGCAAGGGATTTTTCAAGGAAACAGGGATTTAGCATATATGATATACAGCAGTTTTGGCAGCTTCAGAATCATAACGTGGTGGTAGTTTCTACAATCCTACTTCTACACATTATGCAGGTACAGGGGAAATTGTTTAAAGAATAGAATATGCAATGATGACAGGGATTTTTGACTAAATCAAGATAAAACATGTTGCCTCAGATATGCTGGAACACAGAGATTAAAACAGGAACTACGGGAATGACCCAGTATTTTTTTTCTCAACTATTTTTTTCAGAACAAGGAAAAAGGTGACCTTGAGAGACAACAGCACAGGTTAATTGGAGCAAAAAAAAGTAGGCACACACCCCCAAGACAACCAAAAAACAATGGAGATTAACTTTATCTTGCAGGCTTCAGTGTTTCCTTGCATTATAAGGAAAAGAAGAGGCTGAAGGCACAAGTCAAGCTATAGAAGCATATGTACCAATCTGGCCTCGGAAAAAATGTTGTTGTTTTTTAATGAGATCAGGTACCCTGAAGAGTGATCTTGAATTCCAAGTCAGTTCGGTAGACATTTGTTTGGTGTTTGCTTTCCTGCCTAGTAGTGAACACAGAGCACTCAAAGGCTTTTCTTTTTTATTTTTTATTTTTTTCTTTTAATTATACAAAACCAAACAAAGCACCACCACAGCCCCACAGAAGGAGGGACTTGTTTCCACCTGGTAGAGGGATATTCCTGGTCAGGTAGAAGCCCAGTGCCTTCTGCAAAGTTGTACTTGCTGGAGCCTAGCTTAAGACATGCTGCTTTCTCATCCATCTATCTCCTGACCAAAGTGATGAGCAATTGCCACCTGACTCAGGCACTGATCCTTGAAGCCAGCTTTAGCAAACAGAATGAACAGTTTGTGTACCTCCTGAATACAGCTTTTGACTTCGTGGCACTGAGGGTCACCTTCCCACACAGAGCAACTTCTGTTGCTCCCTGCAGATTTCAGTGGTCTAAACAGAAAAGGACAAGATGACTTCCTGTTCCTGCCTGTAGATTTAGGAAGTCTAATGCTCAGTAGAACAAAATGGCTATATAAAAATATCTATAATTCTGGGAAACATGATAGGAGGAATTACATGATCCGACAACAAGGTTGCTGGACTGCATTGACAGCATATGAACTTCTTAAGCTGGTGGAATACCAAGTAAACTATTAGATCCTTACCAGTGTAGATATTCAGAGCTGAAAGTCTGCTTTTCTGGCATAGTGACTAAACTCAAACCAGGTATGTAGTCTATAGGAAATCTGAAGTCAGCTGGACCTAGTAAACTGTAAACTGTCACAAGCCAGGGCAAACTGTGTTCCAGGACCAGTTTTTAGAAGCAAATATTAAATATCACTACTTTATGAATAATTCCTCAGCAAGAGAGGGCAAGGAAGCACTGACTAACACAGTTGTCCCCTTGGAAATACTGAGCTGTGGGAAAGGGTCAATATCCCACCAATGAAGCAAAGAGTTATTATATTCACTCTCCCTGTTCTGGAAGCAGATGGCTTTCATAGCTCATCTTGTGGCTAAGGATTTTCAGAATGAGCTGAAAAAGGATTTTCAGAATGAGCTGTCCATATGAAAGAAATGAAGGGAAAAAGCAATAGCAGGATGTATGTTTACTAAGCAAATACACAGTAAGTGCATCTGCTATAGCAACTGGAGACAGGGGCTTAACCTTCTGGGATGCATGTGCACAGGGAATAGCAGATACTCACTCCTTAGGGCAGGAGCAAATGGGTCACCCTGCCACAGGACACAATTTAAAGTCCTGGATGTAGCATTTAAGTCTTTAGAACAATACAGTAGTGCTCATTTTCCACCTCAGATCACAAAGCAAACAATCAGTCTTCACTAGCTGGTGCTTCTAAATGGGTTTCAACTCTCAAAGCTCACATGGAACATCTTCCTTAAAGCTACCAGGAGTGTCTTACTCTAATATTTTAGAATCAGTGTAGGTGGGTTCAGTTTCCAGCTTGCATAAGAGTTAATTTTCTTTCTGCACAAGTTCTACACACAGATACCATCACATGTGAGTGATATGGGATGATCTGCACTGTATGGCCTCCTGCTATAGGTGACTGATAGAAAAAAACCCAGCACAAAACACTGCCACAGCAACAAAGTCCCACATTTCCTACTCTTTAGAATTTTATTTATTGTTGCTACTCACCTTTAATGAAAGAAAAGACAAAAGCCACACCACAATGTGTAATTCCACAGGGGTTCTAATCAAACCCAAACTAAACATGAACTATTATTGGTTTAGTGTTAAAACTAGCAAGCTCATATAACAAAATCCAAGTAGCAAGTCACTGGAGGAAAAGTTATTAAAAAAGAAAAGCTGCTTATGTTAATTAAACAAAGAAAATCTGCCTGGCAGACAAGAACAGCCTAGCAGCAAATGCATTTAAAATATGTATCTATTTCTTGGTGTTCCCCAGATGACTCAAACACAGCTAGTATGTGTGCCCATCCATTCAGTCTTAAAGAAATTGTTGCTCATGTTGACTAAATCTGGGGAAGATACACTGGTCTTAAAAAAAAAGCCCATGTTCGTCCACCAGGTTTTGCGAATGAAGCTCCGGACCTTATTTCTGCTCCCTTTGACAGGCAGGACACAGCACAAATTAAAAACATATTAGACCTCAGAGAAACCCTTTGTTCTGGAAAACCCAAAATAGAGAAAGAGGTTCTGCCAGATCTTATCATGAGGCACCAAAAGACAACTACAAGAAAACCCGTCCATTAGAAAGCAGGCTTTATCAGCACTGCTGCTCAGTCTTTACTGAGTATTAGATGAGGAAGAGGTTACCAGCAGCTTGGGTTTTCCTCCTCACTCCCAGATACTATTTGAACAGTTGCTCCCTGTGTTGCAGTAATCCATTGAGAGAAATTAGGCTATGCCGATACTCATGTTTTCCCTAATTTCTTTTGAGACCTGAGTGGATAAGCAAGAGACTTAGAGTGAATCCCACATCCTTTCAAGAACATATGCTATTCCGCTTATCTTTTCCCTAATTTAGATTAGTTTTTTTTAGAAAAACTTTCAGTAATGACATATTACCCCCTGTTTTTGATATTAGTACACATTTAAAAAGCAACTGCAGCATATTTCATGGCAGTCATATTAAGAAAGTTGCACAGCTATTTTTATATACTTACCAATGTAGACATACTACGAACTGAGAAACTCAACAAGTCACAAAACCCAAAACAAAACATCAAAACCAACATGAGTAGAGACTGTAAGATTCTTAGGTGCATTGTTTGCTATTGAATAAATATTCAAGGATTTTCAACTTTTTAATATTACCATTTCTATGGGTTTATTTTTATGAAATTATAAAATCAAGATGGCTGTTGCTAAGCCACAGGGTTGTTAGTTTTTTAATTTTAGAGCAGGGATTTTCAATGTAACCACACAGTTACCAAAAACTTTATGAACAGTGACATTTAGTAATCTTTTACAACATCCTGCTGTGGCCAGGTGAATTTCCAGTATTTCCATTTAGGTGTTGCTGCTTGATTACCTTACAAAGAATAGCACATGTATTGTAATAAGATTGTAATAATCAACCTGAATGAAAACTCAGCAAGCTCAGTACAGGATAACTCGAGGCACACAATTCTTCATGTGATAAATATACTTTCACATGTTTGTGCATCCTTCTACTTAGCACTGATAGGTGCTAATAGGTGGTGTTTGTTTTAAACACACATAGATACCATTTTGATTGTCTTCTACTTTTAAGATATGAATTATTGTGCTGAATAGTGCCTTCGTTACTAGAAACTTCATGAACACATTGTTGATTCATAAGATTGTCTAGTGAATCTGAAAATTGCTTCCCTTCAACAAGAGAAACCAGAGACATGTAAGATGTTAAGAGTTTCTTTAAGAGATTTTTTATTTGTAATCAGACCTGTATCACATCTGTAATAATTTCTCTAGCCTCTGTTTTGTCCAGAAAATATAATCTGTCAGTGAAGATAGCAAAAATACCCACTTTCACCATGTAGTAAGCATATAACAAGCCAAGTGTTAAGTTTTCTTCTGTGCAGCTCTCGTGTACAATACAGATCCAAGTACATATCCTGGATGCAAGTGGTGTGCAGAATACCCTTCATCAATAAGAGATACTAAATGCATGCCTTAATTTAGAGATATATACTATAGATAGACACATTATTTGGTTCTCAGGGAAAACTAAGCTATTTAAGCTACAGTATTCGTTTTTCCTTGATAGGACACCATTGAAAACTTCCACAAGGCTCTGTTAGGCTTCCTACTGTCTTCTCTTTCCAAGATACTAGACTTCTGACAACACTGAAAATGATGGGCATGATTTAACGGTTGGTAATAGTGTGTCTAAAAGGGCAAGGACAGTGAAGTGATATTGTAGAAGAGCATTGTGGGAGGAAAATGGAATAGGTTCTTGTGAAGCAGTGGATCCAGCAAAAGCCTGGAATCACTGTGTTTTGAAATTCCTCTTTTTCTAGCAGTTACAAAAATAGGACATGCAAAAAATTTCCAGACTACACACAGATTATTAAAATAACTACCAGGCACATAAAAAAAAAGAGGAGACATTTTTCAAATTTATAGGGACAAAAAGCATTAACAAAAAGAAAATAACTCCAAAGAAATGAGGGTTTTGCTGTTCTACAGCTCTCCTTCCTACAGCACTGTAGGTGAATCCATGGCAAACACCATTATGCACCATGGAGTGTCTCCAACAGGACTGCTTTCCTTCATCCAGTAGACTTGCCTGCTCACCTGCCTCAGAACTGAACCTTTACTGATGATCAGTTTTCTTAGGCTCTTAGAAAGCAAAGATGTAAAGAGTGCTTACAAAAGAGCTACCTCCCAGCCAAAGGTCAACTGACAAAAAGGCTAACAGGAAAAAACATTCCAATACAACAAACATGCACACGCCTCATGACCCAATTACTTCTACCTTTCAAAGTTTGCTTGGCTGGGAAAATTCACCAAGTGTTTATGGAAGTGAACCAACTGCGTACCTGCAATCATGGTCAGTTTTCATTATTAGAAGATTTAGAAAAACTTTAATCATGTTGAATTCTTCGCATTTTTAAGTGAAAGAAGATTGAGCTAAATCATTATCTGTTATGAGTCAATGCTGTTAAATTAAAAAAAAAAAAAAAAAAGGAATCAAGCAGTTTTCGAAGAATTAATATTACAGAATGTGCAGAATGTGGCTATTCATGAATAAGCCTCCAGCCATGAGAAAGAATCCTGAAATTGTTTAACACAAGCAGCAGGACACAGCAAGTAATAGCCAATTACTTAAACCAGTTTCTTTGAGAATCATCTAACTGAGTAGAAAAGCAATTACAAAAGTTCGTCTCTTTTGCAGATCCTGTGTATCTGCTTCTCTGTATTTCTAGATGTATTACTACAATAATTCAGTTGAAGCTATTCTAGAATTAAATATACTGTTATTAATTTCAGATGTTAATAGTGCAATCATCATTACAGTAAGGGAGCATAGAAGTGAAAGCTACATTTATTTAATTTGTATTTTCAGAAAAGTCATGGATTTCTTAAGCGATATAGAGCAGTTAAAGGATAAGTTCTGTATTACCAGCTTAACACAGTGCTATTTAAAGTGAATCTATGTTAACAATTGTAAATATCTGAAGTCACTTTATGCCCAGCAGGTGAGAAAGATCTACCATGACGGAATTCAGACAGTGTATTTTCATCCTTCAAGATATTAATAAATTCAAAACCTATTTTTAAGCCACTCCAGTCTTGATTTTCTGTAAATCAAGCCCCAGCAAAGTTGCAAAACTGAAGGAAAAGCTGGTGAACTCCATATCAGCACATCAGTTTCTCTTCTTTTAATATCAAGAAAATTAAAAGGAATAGTTGAGGCACAAGTGATTTTTATGCAGAAATATAGAAGTATTTCAAATAAGTAGACTAAAACTTCAGTACTTAACTTCTTTAAAAAAAGACATAGATCATAGGTCTATGATCACAGTCACTGCAGTCTTACTGGATTGCTTTCCTCCCCATCCCAAGATGAAGAAAAAAATTGGCTCACGGAACTTACCAAACCTACTTTATACTGCCATTTCAACATAGTTCATGTTTAATCAAAGTAATGTAAAAACTCGTGCTTCAAGACAGCCTGAAAGCATTCTGCTAACTATTTCTTCAGTGAAGACAGCTTCAGCGAACCCAGTAACTCAAAGAAGAGTCCATCCAGCTGAACTGACATAAATGTTGCACGCAGAACTTACATCAAAGTGCACTGACAACAAGCTTTTCAGAGTAAGTCCATATCATAAAAGCTTGTGCTTGGAACTACTTTTATAGCTATGATTATTGTTTCTGTTAAGAGGCACTGCATAAATACGGAGTTAGTCACCTAATGCACTTAATATTTCTCAGCTGAGGACTATTGCAGCTTTACCCTATGTCTAGGTGTGATTATACTTTGGTTTGCTTTACGACAGTAGCATTGCACTAGCAATACAGCTGATACTAAAGAGAAGGCTGAAAACACTGCAGACTGGAGAGCTGAAAAAGCCAATCTGCTCCTTTACTTCTTTTCATGCTTCTTGGTTAATTTTCCTCTTTCTAGCTGGAGGCTTGTACTGCTGTTTGTTCTCTTCTCCTTTTGCTGGCTCTCCTGGGAAACTTGCTGCACTGCTCGGAGGATAGCAGTCTGCACAATCTGCTTGCTGGCGTTCTGCAGCTTAACTTCATCTTGCTCCGTCCCTGGCTTCTCACCTGCAACAGCCAAATGACAAAGAAAGGGAACTAAGCATTTGTGAATACTCTCTGAAAAGCTGAAGGATAAAGAAAGAGATGAAAAAACCAAACCAAACCCAAAACCCACAACAAACAACACCCCTCTCCCCCCCCAAAAAAAACAAACCCAAAAAGCAACAAAACAAAACCAAAACCCAAAACCAACCATGGAGTGTTTGGAAACAGTTCATTACATAGGAAACCTGTGAATACAGAAGATGATGAAGTAGGGTAGATGAAGTAGGGTAGATAGTTCCTCCATATGTTCAGTGCTACAGGACCAAAAGAAGGAGACTTGAGTCATAGACCTCATGTACCCATACCCACTTCCCAGCTCTGGGGACAGCTGTGGCTCCACTGCTGAAATAAGCACAGCTGCATTTTGCAGCAAGACAGGGAAGGAGGGTTTTGTCATTCAGCTGTGAATCACATCCTTTTTGACTTGAGCTCTGCTTCTGGATGAGGATTTGGACTTCATTTTGCAAGCCTGACATGTACTTCTTCACTACCATACAGAGAAAAACTTGTTTCACTAACATTTCTATTTATTTTTAGTTCAGACTAAAAGCTCTTACCCATCAAATTCCAACCGACCTTGAGGTACAAAATTTTGTTAAGTGCCAGTTTATTAATCCTTATGGCCTTAAAAATATTTGCAAAAGCATTTAGAAAGGCCCAGATTGCTGTAGGTAAAGCAGGAACACACAGACACACACAACACTGTAGCAACCCCACAAATACATATTTCTTATGTGACACTTCCTTATATTGCCAGAGCGAAGACAAGGTCAAGGAAGGTGATTTTCTCACTCTGCTCTCATTACCATGTGCAATACTGTGCTCAGGTCTGGGGCCCCCAACATAAGAAGGATGTCGACCTTCCGACCCAAACCATTCTGTGGTTCTGTGATTCCATGATTCCTTGAACCAATACAACCACCAGCAAAATGATCAAAGCTTACTCTATGAGAAAGAAACCATTCATTATCTCTCATGCTTCTTTGAAAGGACTTCAAAAATACACTTATTTCTATCATGTTCATATTATATGTGTTAAGGGTAAAAGTAAAATACAAATGTGATTTAATGCTACTGAAATTGAATAATTTAAAAAAAATGCAATTGCACTGAGATGACAAAGTTTGTCCACAGTTAAGAGGTTAAACCCATGAAAACTTAGAAAACATGTTTTAAGATGGAAAAGCTGACTGAATGGAATCACTTGAATTCTTGGCACAGTCAGCTTCTCCGATTCAGTTTGTTCCACTCCTTGGCACTTGAAACAGTTTTTTTTTGGAAAAATTTCAATGTTACTTAACAGTAAAGTACACATATTTCTTTATTACTCAAATATGAACTCAATTGGTATTACACAATGAATTAGTCTTCTTGCTGGGCTGAAAAAGACCAGCCAATTCAGCTGATACTCAGAATATAGTAACGAAAGCATGGATAAACATGAGACTGTAAATACAAATGAGTATGCTGGAATGGATTATGAGATTATATGAAATGTGAAAAATTTGCCAACCCCTGTAAGCCATAAACCCCCCAAAACTTATTGTTAAAAACATTCTGTCATTAAGCACATTGCTGTTGAAAGTTAGTTTTCTCTTCTTAGGGATGCTTCATTATTTAGTTGGTTCTTGACACTTAATCTACAAAATCTGAACGTTAAGTATTTTTACATTAGGAAGGTCATCCACAGCAACACCCAGTTGAAAAAAGGATAGTTTTAGTTTTCCAGTGAATTTCTACCTAAGTTTTAAGTAATTTATCATGGAGCACAGCCTGCCTGAAAGCGTCACTCAGATAAACAAGACCTACATTACATCTTCCCAGCTCAAACTCATTAGATGATTCCTTTTTTATTATTTTTTTTTTTTTTACCAGGAAAATAAATCAAGAACCCAAAACCTCTGTGCTATTACTGCCCTGATGGTTTAGATAGGCACAGAAGAGAAATAAGGCAGCTCATACAAACTTCGGAATTTTACACCTGTATAACACATTTAGGTGGGTAGTAACCCAGGTAACAACAGCTAATTGGTTTTGGACATGGAAAAAGTCAAAGATGTTGGCCTGGGGTGATGTGACCAAAGAGACCATTGACATCTTATGTTAAACATACAGATTAGAAAGTAACAGTGAAAAAAAATAGCCCTTTTTGAGGAAGATACCTGACATTGTGTGGAGGTCTAAGCCTGCACTAGGACCATTACATGTAGGAGCTAGACTGCCAACCAGGATCCAGACATGCTGAGCAGTCAGACAAGAATGTCTGGCTCCCTGAGGTGTGTGGCAACCATCACAGCTGGTTCATCTGGACATGGTTGGGAAAATGATTCTAGATTGGCTCTGTCTGAGCAGGAGTTGGACAACATGACATCCAGAGGTCCCTTCCAACCTCAAGCCTTCCCTGTTCTAGCTGGTGAGGCTGCCATAAACCCCAACTTTTCCACTTCCTGAAGGAGTAAACATGTGTCTGGAAGAGCTATGTGGTAAGAGGTTATTTATTTATTGTGCTGAGAAGGTCATTTATTTATTGATATGCTGGCACTACTCCAAGCAAGAGAGGGATTGACTAAGGAAAACTGAGATGACTCATGTAAGGATCCCAAAGGGATCATGAGCTGGAACATATCTATCAAACTGCTCCACATTGCTGAAATACAGACTGCTGTGGGTATAAACAAAGGCACAAATCTGAGTGGCTATAAAATTAATCAGACATTTTAAGAACTGCATATTTTCCATTAGGTAAAACAGACATTGGTCCCGTTGTCTAACTATTTGGTGTTTAGCTAATCAGAATAAGAGTTACCAAGGTGATAAGATACAATTAATTTTTATCTATTATTTTTTGAGATTTGAAGAATAACTAGCTTTATTAAAATTTCATTAAACTAGGTCATTTGAAGTAATTGCTAGGAAAAACTTGCAGGATAGCAGCAACAGCATTCTGCCTATTAATTATCCTTGTCTAATGACTATACTTTTTCTCCCAATGACAGAAAATCTTTTCTACTTATTCTCTATCTTTAAATGCTCACCTGACTTATACAGGAACCCAGCACCCTAGTTCTGCAAATAGAGAACTGAAAAATGCAGGTTAAGTGATATTAAATGCAAGGTAGCAATTTTACCTCAAGACATGACAGTCTCTTTAGCATGTTTCTAGTACCTTGTCTTTCACTTGGTAAGTTTTATGCCAACTAATGTAGCAAATTAAAAGTAATCTGTAAACTCCAGCCTGGTTCTGCAATCTAAAATTCAGGTTGAGAGATTAAAAAAAAACCCTCAAAATTTTGGACTGACTGCAGGAATCAGTCACATATTCCACTTTCATCTAAAACTAGTGCCATATGTAAGTACCTTGAAATTCCCTTGGCTCACTTGAAGATGTTCCCCATGAAGGAAAATTTGCTAGCAGTTTGGAAAAAGAATAAAAACATTTGGAGTATATCAAAGTATTCATTTCAATTACTAGAACTAATATTAGTTTAAGTCCAAGAACATCTTGTGTAGGAGACTACATTCTCTGCAATGTTTGCACTATGGAATATGCATAGAAAAGTATACAAGGAAAACGATAGCTACAGAGAAATAGCATTTAGCACAGCTTAAATCTTGAAAAACTTCATTCTGGTTGCACATGGAGCTTTTATCATTTACACACTTTACTTTCTTCAAAGCATCCTGAGTCACTTCCTTTTCAGATTGCAATCAAAGTAGTCTCCTGCGCTTCCTGTTGATATCCCCTGTGCCTTTTCCCTTTCAGCTTGCTACAAGTTAAAATTAATGTTTTATAAACACTCCTGTTAAGTAACACTTCATAACAGGTAATTTGTATGAATCAGCAGTTAAGTTTTCTACCAGATCTTTTCATCGGATA
Organism: Nestor notabilis; assembly: GCF_000696875.1. Classification (NCBI taxonomy): domain Eukaryota; kingdom Metazoa; phylum Chordata; class Aves; order Psittaciformes; family Psittacidae; genus Nestor; species Nestor notabilis. The sequence continues at coordinate 9,091 of NW_009923050.1, read as the reverse complement.
ATTGGGAATACTATCATGAAGCTAAACTACCACAGGCATGATCTTGCTCTTGCAAAGATGCAAGTCCATCTCAGATCCACTAATGCTGGCAGTGAACTGTGGAGGAATGAGACACCTTTCAGTGGGTGCAGAATCAGTGATTTAGAAGGAAAGAGAGCAACATTTCTGACATGGAAAGAGAGCAGGGGCTAAATGGTGAACGAGCTGTAGTAGGAAGGAACTTTGAACTCTTGGAGACATGGACTAAAAATAATTTATCTCATCTCATACATTTTGAGAAAAGATTAGTCATTCATGAGCATGCATGACCATGAATGTAAACCCTATCTCAGGAAACTTCTATTGTTCCTCAGTTATTCCTTTTGCTTCTTCAACTGTATGAGCTTATTGCTTTTCCCAGGAGAAAAATAATGCCTTTAATTTTAATTCACCTTTTCTCCAAGCATGTGACATTCATGCAGTTCATCATGTCTTCCTGCAGGTTAAGTCCCATCATGTCTTGAGGCACAACACAAGCATTGCATTTGAAGAGAATAGCTTAGCTTATATGACAGGTTGCATGAATCCCAAGGGCCATGCATCAGAGATCAAAAGTTTATGTTATGTTCTGCTTCACAGGAATAACAAATGCGGTTTAATTTCAGCAAATGAATACAACTAAAGTTGTTCTGGAAAAAAAGAAATTTTTGTTTGTGTAAAAAGCTTTGAGCTTAAGCATACCTAAGGCTAACAATAAAAATCACATTCCTCTAAGCAAACTCCTGAGAAATTCAGAACTCACTATTACCCAAGATGTATTCCCTTGTTACTACAATTTCATTTTATGCAGAATTTCTGAAGCTGAACGAGCCATGAAGCAAATATTCTTTCTTCATTTTTCCATGAAATTCAGTAGGCATATCCTTTAACTAGAAAATTTACTATTTGTTTTATTAATATACTGCTTTGGATTGTGATAGTTAACCATTATAGTATTTTCTGCAGCTTTGCAACAATAGAATTATTTTTTCATTATTGATAAAAATTAATAATAATCCAACAAAAATACTGCTGCCTGGTAAATCCATTTCAATTCTATTGAAAATTACTACTGTAATTTTTATAATCCAAATGTCAGTATTAATGAAATTTTAAAATGGAATGGAAGTATAAGTAAGCAAGACTGTGATGATAAGACTCCATCATGAGGTGCAGTGCAGATGTGTGGGAACTAATACATTGAAAAAAAGTTGTGGGATATTACTTCAATTGTGTTTATAAACTGTAGATCTTTCAAAAAAAATTAAAGAACCTGGCAAGTTTGTAATGACATAATGTACATGTATATGTTGTAGTAATTAACAGCAACATTCTTTGTATTAACATTGATATTCTACTACAAGAAACAAAGTTCCCTTCTTTTAACTTTCCATTGGCATCAGGCAGTGATATATCTCTCCAGCTTGTCAACCACAGCATGGAAGTTCCAGATGAGCCTCTTCTGGCAAATATTTTGTAACCTGTGAATTGAAATGGTTAAAAAAAAATAAAATAAAAAAAATCAAAAAATCTTCTTTGATTTGCCTTATAGGTTGGTGCTAGGATTTCAGCACTAGAAGTCTAATTTGAAGAAGAGATATAAAATATGCTGCACAGCAGCCATAGTCAGGAAATGTTGATGAGTCATGCCAATTACATCCAGAATGAATGAACATGGCAGTCATCCAGGGCTGAAGGCTTTCCAACACATGTGCATAAAACCAATGTTATGCATGAGTGTCATTAAGCTATTCCCAGGATTAGAGACCCCATTTGTCTCCATATCAGTAATGATTCCAGTTCAGAGACCTCATGAAAAGGTCCTACTCCGAAATTGTAAATTTAATCTTGAAAAATTAAGTAAGAAATTTATTCTTAACAGTATTAGAGTTGATTCTGTCCAGTGCTGTTTCTCAAGCTCTAAAATGGAGCCTTCTTAAGTCCTGACACACAGCTGTCAAGTATAGGATGGCAATACTCACGCTACCTCTATCCTTAACTCCTGCCATGCAACCAGCATGGAAAAAGAACTGTATCAGAAAGGTGGCCAGCACAGACGACTTTGCTCTTCAAAACAAATAATAAAAATGAAGCTGGAAAATCCCTGAACACTAATCCGTGAGGAATGTAAGGGCAAAGAAGCAGACCAAAAATGCAGATAAACTGTCTCAAAGGATGAAATATCTCCAGAGTATCATTGTACCATTTTTATCCAGACATTAGCTATATCTGAAATGAAGTCTGGCTTGTTGTTTTGTTGGGGTTTTTTTCTCACCGAGTTTTGCTCTTTCTGGAAGTCTCTTTGGTTTGTTTACTATATGAAAGTTATCTTTTTGAAGACTCCAGTGAGTTATTTCATGCTATTTGAAATATGCCAGCCAAAATGAAGCTTCTAAATTCTTTTATATTAAGAGATTATTGGAATCTATAGATGTATTCTCTACCTAGCTTTGCTGGGTGTTAGAAGACTTGTGGTATCCACCACTGTATAGTGTAAGTGAAGAACTATGTACAGGTTAATTAAATTTGCAATATTTAAACCTGGTTATTTTTGTAAAAAGTTAAGAAAAAAAGGAAGAGGTTATTGCAACCTGTCAAAAACCAGCAAATCAGTAAAAACATCCTGCTACATTTTAGATGTGTTTCAATTTATACCAGATTATTCAGAGTCTAATTTCAGAAATTGCCTAGTTAGACCTCAGGTGAAGCAAAGTCTTTCCTTATCTCTTGAAAAAAAAAAAATAAAACAACAACCAAAAAAACCCAAACCGAAACCAAATCAATTCCCCTTCCAAAACCCCTTACTTCAAGACAAAATGTAATGTTAATCTGTGAGTATTTAACAGAAGCAGTAAGGGATACACATCCCCTCCACGCTGACAGTGACTGGATTCGCAGTGTCATTATATGAGATACGCATACTACAAAGTGAAGCAAATCTAAGTAATCCACAGGAGATTTTATTTGTCTTACAGTAAGAGAAATACCTGAATAGAACAGGGTTCAATTTACTTCTTCAGGCAGAAAATTGCAGACTTTCTTGAAGAAGGAAGACAGCATCTTCTGATAACATGACTACAGGCATTTGCATGGTCAGATGACAGCAGCACAGAGCTCACCTGTCTTGACTTCCCTGGCAAGGCATTTTAAAGGAACCCAAAGCTTTTTATGGTTATTCAGGTCAGCTTTTCATTTCTGCTAACATCAGTACAGATTCTGCTCCAATTGAAATCCCCTAAGAAATAGTAAATCTTGTTCTGTAGGAGCTTGCAAATTATTATGGGAAGAACACACTACAAATGGGTAACCACTACTCAAATATTTCAGAAAGACTATAAAGAAATAACCAATACATTGCTTGCAAAGAATTTTTGTTTAACTTAGTAAACTCAATACAACAGATTAATAACATCTGTAATTGATAAGATTGAAGGTATAGGAATAAATCTGCCTTTTACTGCATTTTACAGTAACTGCATTTAATTTCCATTATCATTATAAAGCTTATAAACTTGGAATCATATTATTTGTATCTATAACAAGTACAATGGAGCAATCCATCTAGAAGAATAATCACTTGGAAGGACAAACTTTAGAGGCCAGTCTAAGTCATTCCTTTTGATTATTCACTGTTTGACTTTCCTGCTCAATACATGGAGCCCATACACAATGCCAGTAAGGATGTTAATAACAACTGTATCGCTTATTACCACCATCCCTCAACTATGAAGAACTCCTTCAATATAGGCCACACAGCCACTGTGAAGACACTATTCTTTTCACTGCTAGGCTGAATAGGATTCAACCCAGTGATATGGAAGTGACAGGTGCCAGCTCAATTTATTTAAGCCTTCAGTTCTGTTAAAAATAATTTGAAAAAAGTAAATTTTGTGCCAGTTTTTAACACTATGTTGATTTATAGTTTAAAGAAAGATTGCACTTAGGACTGTTGACTACTTTTTGAGCTTGCTAATTTCATACCATTTCTGAATATCTATGAACTAACTTTCTTCCACCTCACTAATGAGATCTCCTGGTGGAGTTTCACAGCAGGGAAAAGATCAATGTGTCACTGGGGAGAGGTCAGCACAAAAAACAATTTTTCCTCAGCAAAAAAGAACAAGAAATTCCCTCCTATATAATTTCTTCTTACCAGGTGGCAAACACTTTTAAGTATTCTTGCAAGCTCTTAGCTGCAAATGAGTTCAGATACTTTTGGAAGGCAACTGGTCTCCATACTCACTACCAGCCATCACAAATTCTGGACAAAAACAACTATCGCATCAGACTGCATGAAATCTGCAAAGTAGTCTCACCTGTAGCCTCCAAATTATGTCCATCACATGGACTTTGCCAACACTAAGCCGGGAAAGAATCCTACATGTATATCCTCATATCTTACATTAGGTAAGATTTTGGTACTGCAGAATGAGAGCATTAGCAGAATGTAGCATGGCAGTAATGGGAACAAGCCATTTTTCCATTCATTAACAGGTCCCTGCAGAGTGTCTTGATCTGTGCATTGTAAACAGGGTTCTCCACAGCACCTGTAACTCTAAAACCAAAAAAAGCAAAAGGCTATCAAGAAATTTTATGTCTTTGCATCCTGCAGCACAACAAGTTGTTGCTTTCCCAGCTTTTCCACTACAGAAGATCAGGACTATTCAGACAAGTAAGCACATCTGTTTCAGTGTGCAGCTGCTACATCTTCAATTGCAGCTTAATGAGATTCCTAAAATGTTTGGTACAGGATGCACTTCTGATCTTCAGTGTCATTACGCAAGTCTGCTACGCTGCTCCAAGATTAAAAATGTTAAGAACAGCTGTGCTGCTGAAAAGCTAGTCGAAAAGCTATTTGTGTTGCTGTTGTAAGAAAAAGGTGCTGAGCAGCGAATATTCTTACTTATCTAATGTCTATCTTTAAACTTTAAGTATGTTCCCACATCTTTTTTTTTTACATAAAAATATTGATATAAAAATGAGTTCTACCTCCCCTTCCTTCTTTTGGGATTGCAGGGTCATGAGTAAAGCCTTCAAGTTCCTAGTTATGGAGAAAATGTCAGGAAAGAAGGATTCTTCAAGTGACACTGAAAAATAACAAAATTCACCTGAAAGATGAAATCACACAACTCAAAGTAGATACAAGCTTAAAGGATGGGAGTGTTCAGACACTGAAACAAACTGCCTTGATGTATTCAGATCAAAACTGATTCCTTGCAAAAAGATATTATTCAGCCAAAAATAAAGATCCCTAGTCAACCAAACACAGCTTTGATTAGTACTAACTGGGTGAAAAAAATGATGGCCCGCAATGATGAGACTCTAATTTGACTTTTTTTTTTTTTTTTTTTTTTTTAAAGGTCTTACATTATGGACTAAAATTATAAAAATATACTCAAATGATCACCGAAATTATACTCTAGTGAAAGTCGCTGGAAAACCCACTAGGTAGCTCAGATATCTTTAATAGGTTCTAACTTTATTCCCAAGCTAGTTTTAAAAATGCAGGCCATCTCTGTACTGTATCAGTACATACACATAAGGGCAAAGGTCCAAGACAGAAGTGTTTGAGTGACTCATGCAAAACAGCATCAGGAAAAAGAATAATCCTTCAAGCATGAAAAATTCCCATGTCTCCCACTTGTTCAGGCAACTCAGAAGTAAACAGTATTAATTTAAATTTTATTTTACCTTTCCACTGGAAGAAAGCAAGTTTTAGGGGTGAAAATAAGCATGGAGTATGTCCAAGGTCATTTTGGGGAGAAGTTAACTGAAAGCAATTTGCAAAGGAGTATTCAGATATTGATTAGCAATGTTTAAAGTTATTGTTAAATCTGATAAATCCTTATAGTGGAAGTGATTACTCCATTGTAAACTAATGATGTGGTAACAAAAGAAAACTTGCTGCTAATGCTTTAGAACAAGCAAATGTTTTGATTACTCTCCCTTACCTTACAAGTAAGGACAGATATTTCTTCTGTGGAATTTTATTGTTATCAATCTTTTATAAGCTAATTTGGCACTGATTTTTTTTTTTTTAAAGATTCTGGAATACACTCTCTTCTGAAGCTTCCTAAGAAAATCTGCCAATTCAACAACTACAACTTCACTTTGCTTTTTGACCTGAACTATAACCTTGAAATTTCATGTTTCTCTACTGCCGTGGCACGCATACTTTAATCCTTACATCCAAGGATCAGTAACTCTTGTTTTGTCTACATCTCAGGCTACTTAAACCAGTTCAATTCAGGAAAAGTAAGGAAGTTAAACTATGCATTGTGTAGCTTCTCCAGTTTTCTACCACATGGATCATCCTCCATTGTAAGGGCAGCTCGTCATGTGGGAATGCCCCTGCTAAAATGAACTCCCAGACATCTCATAGAGTTTGAATTGCATTTCCTATACACCAACCTGTCATTAGTCAACCAGCACAACAAAGTGCAATGAAGGCCCAGTCAAATTAAACCGAGTTAGGAAAAATGTACTTTTCTCAGTTCCTTTTTCTGGAACAGACTCAAAGTTAATTAAATCTGGGTATGAATAAAAATCACACATGAATAGTAGCTTTTTGCATACCTGTAAATAGGAATATACTGTCTAGAATGAGCCAGAAAGTCCTGTTTTGAACACAAAACACTGGCCTATTTGTAACAATTTTGATCTATCTAGCTCAGTAATATCCAGGCTTTTTTGGGGGTTTGTTGGTTGGTTGTTTTGTAAGGCTTTGGAGGGAGTGTTGTTTTGTTGTTTGTTTGTGGGGTTTTTTGTTGTCTTGTTGTGTGTGGGGGGGGTGTTATTGCTGTTCGCTGTTCTTTTTGTTGTTTGTTTGGTTTTGGTATATTTTTGCTTTATATAGTAGCTGTAAGTTTTACGCAAAAGAGTTGAAGCTTAACAGGAAAGTATCTATTCAGTCAATGGTCAGTTGGCTTCGCCTTTGAGAAAGTATATTAAACTTGATAAACTTTTCTATTTAAAAGTTTATAAACACAGTACGTTAATTCAGTGCTCTGCATATCTTCATCTTCAGACAAACAAGCTCCATTATTTTTTCCGGAAGAGAGTTTCCTTTTGATTGTTGTTGTTTTGTTTTCTTTTTTTCCATCCCCATCCTGGAAGGATGCTTAGCATTCTAACCCAAACCATTTATATTAGACTAATCTTTATCTTCCCCTCTCCCACCCTCCCAAAACATAAACGAACAGAAAATAAGGTCATTCATCACAGAGTGATAAAATCAGAAAGTTGACTCAAGAAATTAAACTCAATTTCTTAGTAAACTTATGGCATTCTCATAGCATATGGCCTTAAGTACTATGAAAATGCTATAACAATGTACAAAACTTCTGACTTTTAGTTTGTTTTTTTTTTTTTATTTAATATCTAGTAAGGCAATAATGCCAGGGCAGGGCTAATTTACAGTGAAGGAAAGTGATTAAAAAGTGAAATCTACTCAGGCTTGCTCTGTCTGAATACAAAGGATTGTCAAGCCCCTCTGACTGCTTTATCATTTCTTTTACCAGTTCCTACTTAGTTACCCTATGTATATTATGGCAACATCTGCAAGGAAACCATGGGCTTTTCTTTGAGTAAAAGCATACATACATGACTATACAACAGACTTTGACAACTTTTTTTTTCCTTTCTGCATTAGAGTTGTGAAAAGAACAATTCATGCAGTTATTAATGAGATTTGTGGTTTATTCACTGTCAGCCTTTGGGGAAAAATAAGCATGTTTTCATTCTTCTTTGAGGTAATCCGTTCCTGCAGTATTCAAGTCCCACACTGCATTTTAAAAATGAGTACAGTTGATGGTAACAGTCTGTCAGATAAAAGGAATTCAGAAAAAGAGCCACAAATACTGAAAGGTGTAGTACAAAAACCAGTGGCTGGTTCTATTGAGATAGATAACTTAGTCCCAGTTTCAGAACATGATGTACAAGGAAGTATCAAATTAGACAGCAACTGGTCTGTTAAAGAGAAAATGAATTTCTTATCGTTGAAAAGGGATATTAATTTCTGAAAGAATTAGACTGTGTTGAGTCAGCAAAGTCAACTTCAAGATAATTTCTTTTTTAATGAAGGTATAAAAATTTTGGGTTCTTATCCCTGCAAAGACTGGATATAGAATTTCAAAGGAACACAAAACTTCCATTAGCTTTGCAAAATAAAGGCATTAATAGCTACTCATTGTCAAGTTGCAGCTTTTACGTTCCCTTTTTATTGACCCACTCTTTTTAGTAACAATTATACATCTTTAAATAAGTTAATTTCAAGTCATTTCACTACAGAAGATATTATCCACGGCTTACATTCATATCCTGGAGCTACTGGGTCTCTCATCACTTTCTGAACAACAAACTGCCTATTCCAAGCATAATGTGCCAAGCCAAATACAGATTTTCTGCAGCTTCCCTTCTATGCTGTATATACTACATATATACATATATACTACACAGCAGAGATTCTCGACCCTTATAGAGTGAGGTCTCACATTAGACGTGAGCTCCTGATGAAGTCAATTTTGTTCCAGTAAAAACTGTACTGAACAAACTTTCTCTTCTCTTCCATTCAAACACTTGGGGTGGTGGAGAAGAAGGAGGAACAGAAATTTGTGAAGTATTTCCAGGAGTTTCAGAGATTGTCTCATTGGCAGCCACTGGTGTTGGCGCTGGGGGGATGGTATTCACTCTCCATACAAGGCCATGCAGTGACTTTCTGACCCTTTTGTGCACAGTCCCCTGCACACTTGTACAGGAAGGTCCTGTCCCTGATGGGAACCACAGGGGTGACCCTCTTAACCTCTGGCTACACAGCTAAACACATGTTAACCTAAGCCACCTTCTTTGAAACCGCCTGTCCCTGCTCAGTGGTAGCTAGGGTTCAGCCGTCACCCCCTCCCCGCAGCCCCGGAGGAGCTCTCTGGCACGGACGGGGCCTTCCCGCGGGGCTCCCCTGCCCGGGTACGGGAAGCGGCTGCCCTTACCTGGAGCGAACACCATAGTGCCGCCCGGGCGTGGCGCGGCTCTGCACCTCGGACAGCACCCGGTCCCACACGGCTCAGCACCTCGGACA
>NW_009923049.1:173765-174045 GCF_000696875.1 Nestor notabilis | reverse complement strand
GAGTACGAGCCCCGGGATCGCTCTCTCCCGGGGTCGTCTCGCCTGTGTCCCGTACCCGAGCTCTCGCCGGGCGAGGGGACACCTCTGGTGGTGAGGGCATCCCCCCCGTGCTGGCGTAACATCCCCATGGCAACTGCAGCAATCACTTCTACTCCCCAACACCAATAGGAAAGTATTTAATATATTTAAATGTGATTAAGCAGGTGGAAGAAACCGAGGAGGAGCGGCTCCGCAGGACCAGCCGGCAACGCGCCGCGGGCGGGGCCCCCCAGGGCTCACC
>NW_009923049.1:142195-173691 GCF_000696875.1 Nestor notabilis | reverse complement strand
CACCCTGGGAACCGCGGCCGGCCGAGAGCTCAACAGATGGAGCCGAGTGGAGTAGGAGTAGTTACAACGGGAGCGGAACGGGCTGTTTGAATTGTTTTCCGCTTCTTTCAGTGTCAGTTAAGGGAGCGTGAGAATTCATTCCTTTTTCCATCTCCCGGGTTTCAACACAATACTAAAAACCTGGTACAAAAATTGGCTTTGCCTTGTTACTGGTCACTTCCGCTTTCCCCTTCATTTTACTCTGCCTTTTTATTAGGAAAAACCAAACCAACAACAAAACGCTCCCAACCTACAGCAAAACCAAAACCAAACCACATAAATGCCCCAAACCGTTGTTGGGCTAAAGTTAGGAAAACGGAAATAAAACCCAGGGAAACCAAAACCAAATCCTGAATTTGCACAACGCTTGTTTGCATTTCATCTCCAAAACGAGCTTCTTTGCACCAAAGAAATGAATTTTAACAGATGTTTAAATCTAAACCCCATTCCTTTTCAGCCACATCTCCTCATTTCTATGTTATTAAGGAATCTAATCTTCGACGGCAGCGCTGCTCCTGACCCAAGAAGCTGCCGCAGGATGCCCACTGCTCCTTGCCGTGATTCCCGGAGCAGCCGGGGCCGGGCCAGCGGAACCCCGGGAGCTGGTCAATCCGCTGTGGCCTGGAATTCCCCAGCTGCGGGGCTGATTGCGCGATTTGGTGGCAATTACTGAGGGTAGAGGTGAGAGGAAGGAAAGTGCGGTGCTGGTGCGGGGCAGGTGGTGGTAACGTGAGGGACGGGGCCGGGGTGGAAGAGGTTAAAGGGGGTGGGAGTGTGTGGAATGAGCTGGTGCGGTGTGAGGTGATGCAGCTGGAGAAGGCAGGTTTGCAGGTAAGCCCGCTGTTGGATAATAGTGAAGGTAAAAGCAGTGGGGAGGTGTGTAAAGGGGGGAATTCCAGCACAGAAAAGTAGGGTGAGGGGCTGATGTGGTTTTAGGCTCATGAGAGAACAGAGAACTCAGATGAAGGGATATGTGGAAATACTTAAGAATCACTAAAATGGGATCTTGGTGCCTGGATTATGAGAGTACAATGAAAATGTTGTGTCACTTGTTGGTGTTGAGTTTGAAGGACAGCCATATTCGTGAAAAGTGTAAGGCTGCTCCTTGACCTGTATTAAGTCTATTATAACATGCCTTTCCTGAGGGAGCCTTTAGGACTCGATTATACTCTGTGCAGGCTGAGTAAGGTGGTACTATGTGACAGGATTTACCTTCTCAAGGAAACTGTGAAAAGCTCTTCATTTCAGGTATAGTCATATCGGGTGCTGTGCAACAGATTCAATTTCATGCACACCCGTAACACTGGCCAAGGTCAGTGGCAAGTGGCCATCAGTGTGAAATGGTGATGGGTGTTTTTACAGTGACTCACTGACTGTACGTGTGGAAGCAAGTATTACCAATAGTTTTCAATGGCAAGAGGCTGTTTGCTAGCCATTTCTAATCAAAGTCTGAGGCCTACTCTATCCAAATGCTAGCAGAAGCATGTGTTCCTCTTCACCCCAGGTATGAATTTGGCACACGTGGACAAGGGCATGATGAGACACCCCTTTGGGGGATAATTCTGTTTGGAATGCTGTTTTGTGTAGTATTGGGTTTACCTGTATGTGGGAGCTAAAGTCTTACCTTAGGTTTTATCTTAATTCCTTGCAAGCTCTAGACTACAAGGGGGAAACCACTGCTTCTTAACAACCCTGTTTTGATGGTGTGGAAGAGCAAAATCTTGTCATATACTGATTTGTGGATTAATTTTCTGTAAGAGATGATGATATGTGGGATACATTCTGATTCCTGACTTCACACAGAAGCTCTGATGCAGGTCTGTGAGGGGTAAGGATGGATCCTTTGACATGTTCTTAGTGTCAGTATACTTGTAGCTAGTGTGGATTTGGAGAGGGTATTTTTCTGTCTTGCATTCCATCCTTTCTTGTGCTGGATCTTATTGATGTGTTGAAAAGCTGTAAGAGTTATGCTAAAGGCTGTTTCTGCATAGTTTTTTCCCAGTTTCCCAAAGATTCTACTTCCCCCCCCCCAATACATGAACAGATGAAAAACATCTGGGTAAAAGCATAGATGAATTTCAGGAAAAAAAGATATAGAAATCCATTGAAAGCAGGTTACCCAAATTTTATTGCCCACCAATAATTACAAATCTGCTGTGCATATCTTCAGAAAGTAGCTGACTATTTAACTGGGCAAATATAATAGATGGGCAGGATCTGTGCAAATTTGAGTAGGTTTGTGACAGCAGGGCAGGGTCCTGGGGGGAAGAGGGAAATGGAAAAGAAACCAGAAACAGAGAATGGATCTTTTCGTGTGGCCTGACAGGCAGATGGAAAGCATGAATTACAAAGGCTTTTAAAAAGATCTGCTTGGGGTTTCTGTTTACAGAGAGATTTAACACAGGACTGGCTGGCCTTAAAATGCTGAGGTCGTTGCTAAAATCAGATGTTTGGAAGTGAAATGGGGTGCTAGCCCTGGATCAGAACATAGGAAGGTTCACAGCTTGAGCAACACAGGGGCAGGGCCCTAATAAACCATTTGGCAGATCCAGAAAAAGGCTTATAGGTCGTCAGGACCTGGAGTCAGGGGAGGAAGGAGGGTACAACCCCTGCTCAAGGCAGCTGGATCCAAAGACCAGGAGCTTCTAACCAAGGGTAGCATTGGCAGCATGAAAAGACAGTCAGAATGAGCTGGGATTTGTGCAGCAGGGACTTGCTGATGAAACAGCTTTATAGGGAACGAAGGTATCAAAATGTTACTTCCCTTTCTTGTAAGCAGGATATGGGATATTGATTTCCTTTCACGGCTTGGGGAAGCCCATGGTTTACCTTGGGTAGAACCTATGGATTTCCTCAGTTTTCTAAATCTCCTGCTTGAAAGGTTAGCCATAGATATTTGCAGCCAAACGAATGGGGCCAGTAGTGGAGATTACACTTTAAAGAGCCTTTGCTTTGTAAAGGGAAGAGTCAGATATCTTATACTGGTTAGGAGAATCTAATTAAGAACCTGTTCAATAGGAATAAATGGCAAATGATCAGGTACACAGAAGAGGGACTAAAACTGCAGTGCTCAGTCCAGTGTGGTAGAATAAAGTTACAAGATGCCTGGCTTTTTCCTGCTTAGAGGGATGAATTGCATTTATTTTCTCTAATCATTCTTTTTATCCACATCGTGAAGCTTTACTGTGGCTCAGAGAAAATAATCCTAAGGCAGTGGGGCCAAGATGGGAAAGTGCTCCTGTAAGTTTGGCAGTCAAAACATGGCTCCAGCCCCTTGCTCAAATGTGTGCCTTTCTTCAGGAAAGCTTCACCTTGACCAGCAGGGATTAGAGAGGTGCTATCGGGGTCTCTTCTCTATGAGAATTACATGATACCCTTCTTCCTGTTCAATGGGTGAAAAGGATTCCAAAGGACTGTTTTTTTCAGATCCACTGGAAAACATCTTAGAACATAAGATTAGTTGTATACTACTTGATGGATTTGGGGGAAAATTCATCCACCATGTGTCTTACAAGCATAATCTATTGTCCAAAGGACACCAGGTGAATGAGTTAACCCAACTCTAATTTACTGGGAGTGTACTGGTAACAAAACATTCAGGATGTACCCCACAACCATGGCAGACACTTGGAGAAAGACATTTCACAACATGTTTCACCATTATTGAGTTATTTTCTAAGTGCTACATGACAGTGCCTACGGATTTTGGTGCCAGGTTGAAATGTTAACTGGCCCACTGAGATCCTGTGCATGCTTCACTTTGGCTTCCTGAGTTCTCTCCTGGGAGAAGGTTCAGCTACTTTTCAATATCTAGTACCTTGATAACTGAGAGAATAACTTCCTTTATCTTGACAAGCAAGGATAAGTACAACTTTTGGTCTAGAAAGAGCTTGAAACTTGTGTGAGATGAAGATCTCTGCATGCTTGGCTAGCAGGATTGTTTCGAACTGTAAAGCAGGTCTGACAAAATGGTATACTTGACTCTCCAGTGGGAAATGGTTCTATTAAACTAGAAGCCTGAGGTGATGAGTGTGCTCCTAAAAGCAGGGTCAGGTGAGAGCTAAAGCTGTTGTAGAAGCACTATCGCCTTGTGTTATTTTATTCCTCATCACTGAATGTCTAAAGAAATTTAGTCCTGATTAGATGGGTTGAACTGAACAACAGCAAATGATGTTCCATAAACCACAAAAAGCAAAGGCTGACCTCGTGAAGTCACTGGTAAAATGTCTGGTTTTCTTGGCTGCCTCAGCAGGGTAGATGCCGCATCTGATGCATGTCGAGGACATTGGGCAGAGGCACTCTCATTAAGAAATTGCCTGCTGGAACTCTCTCCAGCCATCTGGCATCCAAAATGCAACAGCAAAAAGGATCCTGTTGGTGATTTTCAGTAAATGTTTTGCACAGAGCCATTTTTGTTGACTGTCTCTATTGTTTGCAGATGTTTATGGTATCATGAATCTTTTTTCAGCCTTAATTGAAACTAATGCTCCTCCTACCCAAGGGTTAACTTTGTTATAACAGAAGTTAAATCTGTATGATTCTATTCTTAAAGAACAGACAGATCCTCAGATTGTATATTAAATTTGAGATATTTGCAATTTTAACCACCCAGATTAAGTTGTGCTTTTTATTTATTTATATTTTGCATAGAGATGACCTTTTTTTCACCATTTAGTTTTTTGACTTCTGAGTGTTGCTTCTCATTTTTGGAAAGAATAGGTTGTAGCTATTTTTCTTAAAGCTTTTGAAGGCTTTATAAGCAACAATAACAATGAAAACGTTTTATTAATGTGTATCACCCTAATTGGTGGTAATTGGGTTTATTTTGCCATAAACGACAATGATTTAGTTGTTTTCCTCTCAGCCTAATTTCTGGAGTGGGACTTTCAGGTGTTATGCTCATAGATTCTGGACTCACTTGGGCAAGAGCTGCCTTTGTTCCTTCCTAGACCCAAGCACAGAACACTGTCTTGAAGCAGCATGTGCAGCATCGAAATGCTTCCTGTGGTAGCAACATGCTGCTGGTGCTCAGTGCGTGTGAGCTCCTGCTCTCTTCTGAGGTTAACCTGAAAATGAAATGACTCTTGAAATAGGTATAACTGATGTTTCAGCTGAGTGTGGTCCACTCGAAGTGAAATGTATTAACTTCTTATATCCAGTCTTTTGGAAGGTACAGTTATCCCTTATCTTTGCAGGTTGGTTTCTTTAACTTTCACTGTATTATTCTCATGGGATAAGAATGAGATATTGCTGTTGCAGAGGAGCACTGGGACCTCACAAATGAAGGAAGCTGTGAGGTTTTGTAGTGAAAACTGCACTTGGGTCTCGGAAGATTTGGTTTGTGTACTAAATTCTGCTGATTTACCAACACTGTATGACCTTGAGCTACTCAAAACAACTTATAATATATCTTTTTAGAAGTGACTGCTAGTATTGACTGTCTCCAGTTTCAGTATGAGACACATAGGGCTTGAATTGCGGACTTTTGTACTACTTGAGTTTTTATTTTTAATAAGGGTCCTAATTAAGTGTGCAATCTCTATTGCAGGAAAGCTCTCCTGGACTCTGTCTTGATTCATTAAAATGTGTCAAATTCCTCAGAGTTTAGAGCAGAGCTCTAACAATGACAAAAGAGACCCTATGTCCTGAATATATACTAGCATGTGCCAAAGAATATGCTTGTTAATAAGTACTTGTTCAGTGATAAAGTATAGCAACAAGGGGTTATACATTTCCTCACTTTCAGCTACATGAGCAGAGCCCCTGACTTCACTCAGGAAGCTCTACTGTTGTGAGACACGGAAAGGTAAAATACCCTCTGCTTTATAATAAGTCATTCCAGCTCTGTCTAATTAACACTTCTTAGTGTTAATTGTAACCCCCTGTTCTGTGTTTTTCAGGGACAATATCTCTCAAGTACTGCTGATGAAATGTCAGGCAGAGGTAATAATTTTGTTTTCCTTGCTATTATAACATTGTGCCATAGATATAGTTATATACAGAGATACATGCCAATCAAACAACAGAGCAAACAAGATGAAGAAGTAAAAACCTTCTCCTTAGAGAGCTCCTTAAGCAGACAATGAATTAAGAGTTCCCTGTCTAGAGAACGCACAATAAAAACGGCTGTTCCTACTGGTATACCTTGCTGTGATCAAAAAAAGAAAGAATTCAGGTGGCTTGTTTTATTAAATCAATAGACTTAACAGGGTGGAATGCTGCAGTACAAAAATACAAAATATTTCTTTACATAATCTGCAGAATCCTACAGGCTTCTAACATTAATGCTACAGAAATACCATTGGCCAGTATTTGCAGAACAGTGTTTAATGAACAATAAAGACATTCATGTTGTTGGAAGGGGGAAAAATCCTGTTGGCAGTCTAGGGAACCTACTTATCTTGGTTTTGTAGTCTGAAGGAAATGAGAGAGTACTCAAAGAAAGTGGAAACACGAGATTCACTGTAAAACGTCACTATGATGCTAGCAACAGCACAGAACTCTTGCAAAAGACAAGTAAGAAGGTAAGGATATGGGGCCATCACATGTCACTGACATTTAAGCAGGATTTTTCATTTGGAATGCAACTTAAAAATTGAAGGTGGAGTTTGGACTGTGGCAAGGGAATGTAGAGCAGTTGCTGTCTCATCCAAACAATCCTGTGTGTGACAGTAGGGGAAAAAGTATCTTTGATGGCTCAGTATATTACAACAAGATGAAAGTGAGAGAGAGACTGATGGAAGAGAAAACCAAAATCAATGAAACAACCCCCCAGGATGAAACATGGAAAAAAAAATTGTGAATACCAACACATTGTAAGATGCAAATACAATATCCAACAATTTCAGTCACATCCTGTACAATCAAGTGAACAAGCACTTTACCCCCTTTTCCTCTATTTGCTTATGGGAACAGGATCCTAAATTTAGGCCTAGCCCTGGTCTTTTGAATATTGCAAATTTCTCTATGCCACCTAAAGTAACGTTTGAACTTGCAGAAGACTTGATAGCTCAGTGAAATGTCTGGAATCACTTTCTTTGACACGTTACTCTTAGAAGACTGCTGGTGTTACAGCCTGGTGGCTATTTTGTAGAGTTTTATGTTATATTCCTAAACACTGTGGAGGAGGAAGGGGAAAGGCTCAATCCTCCAGATTGAGACTGATATAACTAAAGGGAAAATTTCAATACAATGTTTCTTAACTACAATGAAACACATTGAATTGCTTGTGAAGTGCAGACTACTTAAGAGGATGGAAAAGAAACCTTAAGAATTGTTTTTTTTATTATTTTTAAGTAATCCATATAACTGTCCCTTTATCATTGCAGGCTTTTGCTTTATCACTAAAGAAATTAACTTTTTGATTACTTTTGGCCTGCTAGCTTGGCTTCTCAGCACTGTGGTTATACTATGGCCATGTTATTTGACAAAATTGCTCATCAGAAAGTTTCCCTACAAGTAGGGAACAAGAAGTGTCCTCTGAAAAAGCAAATCACTATAAAATGCTTAGACATTACAGAAGAATAACAATGTTTAGTCACATTTACACTTCTTGGGTCTAGACACTTCGTAATGATCTTCAGGTTAGGTTGTGTTTTTTTCCTTTACATGAAGTACTGATAATAAATTTGATTCAAACACTTCTGAATGGTTAAAATACCTAAATGGCTTGTTTGTTTGTCTGTCACAATGCCATCATAGAATCAGCTAGGTTGGAAAAGACCTTTAAGATCATCAAGTCCAACCTTTACTCCAGGACTGCCAAGTCCACCACTAAACCATGTCACTAAGGGCCTCATCTACATGTGTTTTGGACACTTCCAGGGATGGTGACTCCACCACTGCCCTGGGCAGCCTGTTCCAATGCCTGAGCACCCTCTTGGGAAGAAATTTTTCCCAATATCCAGCCTAAACCTCCTCTGGCACAGCTTGAGGCCATTTCCTCTTGTCCTATTGCTTGTTAACAGTTGGACTTCATGAGCTTAAAGGTCTTTTCCAACCTAAATGATCCTATAATTTCTTTACAGTGTTGTGGAAGTGCACTGGGGGTCTTTGATGGCAGCTGGGACAGCAGGCATTGCCTGGACCAGGTACAGAGGAGCTGGTGAAAACAAGGTGTGAGGATCTTTTTACCTGAGTTTTTGGGATGCCACTGACATACTGTTGACTTGATACTTTTAGGCACTGTCAGGCACACCTATTGAATCTGAGATAAGACAGGCTTGGTAACAGGCACTGACTCTTACCCTCTTGAATTGCACTGCAATTTTTTCTTTTCATTTTCATATTGTTTTGTGACAAGCACATGAAATTAATAGGAAAAAAGCTGCTGAAACCTGTGTGGGATATTGCCCATTTCTTTATACAACATATTTCTGAAATAATTTATAACCAAATAATAAACTCACAGATCCTTCAGCTGCATGTGAATAGTCCTGGCTCAATTCAGTGTCAGTAGTCTGTGTGTGTATGTGTATAGATACATATATATATCAGTGTATGAACATATTTCTATAGATCTAGCTTACCCTTGTGAATTAATTTACCATTTGTAGTTTCTTTACCAATTAAATCTTCTATCACAGCAGCTCACTCTGCATCATGTCACGCATGCTGACTAAGTGCTGATTTAAGGTTGAGGATAATTTAGCAGGGGTGCTGATTATGGCAAACTTATTCTCAGGAGATCAATGAGAAATAAATGTTTTGTGATGAAGTTTGTTTTGTGCAGATTAGAAAGATAACGACACATGTGAGAGATTAGGATGTGACATTAAGACCAAAATCAACATGTGAACTGGTTCTGTGAAATCTACACTGCAAAGGTAAGGTATGAAGTCAGGTAGCAGACCACATAGCTCTGTGTCTGAAACCCAGTTTTAAACTTGAAATACCAAAGGCAGTATGCCAGACCTGAGCTTGTGAACTCCTATCTGTGTTATTTTATGTGTGTAAATGGTCTCAATGACCTTCATACTGACCCATTCCCCTTATCTGTGAAGATTTTGCAGTCTATACAATACAGGACTGCTTTTTTGTGTGCTTCGGACAGCTCCAACTATTCACCAAGAATACAGTAACAAGAAGTTAGAACTAACTTTGTTTGAAGTTTGTTTCATATTGATGATGAAAAACAGGGCAGTCCTAGCATAGTAAATATGCTTCTTGAGCATGGAAAGACTAACATTATAGTAATTTCAGCACAATAGAATTGCTAGTTGGGAGGAAAATAATTATAGTTAAGAAAAATATAGCTGACAAAGTGGGTTGTTTTTTGCTGAATAACTCCTCACTGAGGAAAAATAACAGTTTTGGCAGGCCATATAACACATACCTCAGGGTTACCTGCCAATAACTTAAGAAAGTCATGTGGCCACAAGCAGTACGAAATTATTTGACATATCTGTTCTCTATAAATTATCTATTCTATATTTAATCAAAGTTGAAAGTCATCTCAAATCACGCTTGTCTCCACCTTTCCATTGTACTTTTACTGTTTTAAAAAATAATTTTCTATATCGTTTTTTTACAAATACCTTTATTTCTTCCCTTATGAAAGAATTGCAAAAACAGGAAACGGCATTCTCAGAAAATACCATCTAAAAAAGGTCAAAATTACAGAAAATAATTTCTTAGAATAGTTTGGGTTGGAAGGGACTTTGAGTTATCTAGTCCAATCCCCCTGCCATTGGGCAGGGACATCTTCAATTAGACCAGGTTCTCGGAGCCCCATCCAGCCTGAGCTTGAATAGGTCCATGGATGGGACACCTATAGCCTCTCTGGGCAACGTGTTCCAGTGTCTCACCACCCTCACTGTAAAAAATGTCTTCCTTTTAGCTAGTCTGAACCTACCTTATTCCAGTTTAAAGCCATTACCCCTTGTCCTATTGCTATGGACCCTGTTAAAGTTTGTCCCATCTTTCTTATAAGCTCCCTTTACAATTTCATAAATAATTCACAATTCTATAGGAGTGAGGTCCAAGGGAACCAGAACCACAGAATTTTGAAGGAGTTAGATCTGAGTTCCGACCTTTCTTATGTTTTTAATATTGTAGTTATTATTCAATGTTTAGTGTTCTTTTTAAATATTGTTGCCATGAAAATATTCCAGCCAGAAGACTGCATGTCACGTTTTGGACAGAAAGCTTTTAATGACCAGCTCATAATCTGACCAGAAGAAAGGAGTTATTTTTTGTCCTTCTACAGCAATACTACTTCCTCCTCCACCTAGTTTGTACTTTAATTGGCACATCTGTCTTTAACAGAATCTCTTCAGTAACTCTGTCCTCTGCTCTGGCTCTTAAACCTTCAGTCCTTCTGTCTAAGTCAGGTAGCGGATTCCTGTGACTGCATGTGATATAGTTTTCAAAGTGTCTTCTACCTAATTGCTGTTAGAATCCCTTTGAAGAAAAAAACCCACCAGGCATTGTTTCTTCAGCATGTTTTTTCCTGAGATTTAGTTACCAAGTAGCAGTGCAGGATGCTTGAAAGCGCTCAGGAAGCAGTCTCTCTCCTGAGAGAGACTAAAAAAGACATGATTAGGAGAATGCAGGAGATTGGGTTTGTAAGAGTAGTAGTTTTTCCTAATCCTCTTTGTTTTAATAATCGTGTCTAAAACTCTAAAGGTGCATGCCGAGCTCTTGTTCAGATGTCAGTAGTGGAAGTGCAGAGCTTAAGAGGTGTCTCTCTAGTAAGCAAATGCAGAAGAAAATGATGCTGTGATTGCAGCTTGGAAGGCTTTGGTTAAACTTCCTGTTCTATCAAAGAGGTCCTGTGGGTTCAAGGGGAGTTACCTGGGGCACAGATGAAGTACTATGTCCTTCTCAGCCCAGACTTTCCTCATGTGCAGTAGCTAGTTAGAGTTTGAAAGAGAAACAAGAACAATTATTGCATCTAGCAAACATGAACTACAAGTATTGGCCATAAGGTTAGTGACTTATTCAATCTTATAGTACTGAAAGGATTTCTGCGTGTTCTGACTCTTGGAGTCCTGGTATTCCATGAGAACCTCAGATTTTTCTTTTAAGCAAACTTTTAGTCATCTGGTTGAGGAAGAAAAAAAGTGTCCTCAACCATAAAGGCTTGATAAAATGAAGGGAATGACATAGCTATTAAAATGTTATGTTTAAAGCAGTCCAAGACCAGGTCTGACTTGTTTAGGACTTCAGGTTGGCAGTAGTAGAAGACAGGCTCTTGCCAACTCTCAGAACTGAAAGCAGCCAGTGTCTTGCACTGGCTTCCAGGATCCTTAGTTTTAAATTTAAATAATTCATGTGGTTAATGAATAATAAATTTAATAGTAATGATTAAGGCAGATGACTCTCTGTTCAGTTAAATGGTCAAAGCTAACTGAAAAAATGCGCATGGTGCACACAGGCTGCTCTCCTCCTCTAAGTTTGCACTCATCCATCCCCTGACAAGCTTGTTTAATGCTGTGGATGATTCACTTTGCCCTTAGACAGTGCTTCATCGTTTCCTGCCTCGCACATGGCTGCAGCAATGTGCTTGGTTTGGAGGAGGGCAACTAACTAATTTACAGTGTTTTGCTCTCTTGTGCAGTAAAGCTCCAGAAACCACAGTTTTCCTTCCGAATTGCTGTAGAAGCTGATGTGCGGTTCCCTGCTGGCTGGTGTGCAGGGGTGCCTGCTCTGTGGCAGTTTTCTAGGCCATGTACTTCCGATCCCTCCAAGCTGTTAGCCCCAAAGTCCACCCCAGTGGGAGTAAGAGCAGCGCAGCAGGGGTGTGCAGAGATGGGCAGTGCTGGCTTTGGAGCAGGGTCCCTGCAGGGCTCTGGAACAAGAGGGGAAGTTCCCAATCTCTTATCTTGCTCCTCCCTCCCACCCCTGCCATTCAGCCCGTTTCCCCAAAGAGGCTTTGTGGAGTCTGCAGACCACAGAGTTTTTTTCTTTTCCTCCACCCTGCTCCTCTGTTCCATCTGGTGTTTGTTTTCCTGTGTTGCCTCTTGTTTGCTCCATTTGAATACTGTAAGAGTCTTGCACTGGATGTTTTGACAAGTGGATGCTGTGTATTATGGTCCATGCAGCCTGGATAGTGGGTCTGCAGGCTCTAAGCTACTTTGACTTCTGCTGTCGTACAATGGCTGAGATGCATTGCTGCCTTGGGTTGAGGTCTTTGCACAAAGGGATTGTCCTGGGATATCACTCCATCATGGAGGACTATCTGATGTAGGGAGGAGGCCCTGTGATATCTTTTTTCTGATGACAGCCAGGAACAAGACAGGGCTGACCTTGTTCCTTTGTGATTCCAAGCTGGTTTGTCATCCCACCCTGACTGTGGGTAGTATAAATAGAAACATTGGGACAGTGAGAGTTGTTCCTGGATTACTCGTGCAAGTGGGAAGCAGATCAAGCCCTCCACTTATGCTTGTTGTTACTGTTTATCTATTAATTTATTAATTATTTTACAGCTGTTGTCTGAGTAAAACTCCCATTAAACTGCAAGAGCCTCATGCAATTAACTGGGTTGGAATCATTTGCTCCAGAATGTTTCTTGAAGGCTTCCAGCACTGTGCTGACTGGATTTGACTCCTACTGTGTTTACAGTAGCTTGTGAGGTAGGGAACCTCATTTCATTTTCTTCACCCTTTCTCTGGAGCTCTTGGGAGGCAGTCAGTGGCTGGGCTTGTTCTTTGGCACAGCTTTCAGCCAG
Source organism: Nestor notabilis (assembly GCF_000696875.1). NCBI lineage: Eukaryota > Metazoa > Chordata > Aves > Psittaciformes > Psittacidae > Nestor > Nestor notabilis. The sequence continues at coordinate 160,982 of NW_009923049.1, read as the reverse complement.
TCTTAAAGCACAAATTGGGCCATTACAGCAAAATGAGATATCCCCAAGTAGCGTGCCTCAAGCTAGAGAATGGAGGGCTTAGCTTTGGAAATTCCCTACAGCTCTCGGTTATGCATCTCACTTAATGTGTTTTTTATAGGATTATTTTCCTCTTTCCCCAAACCTACTGGAAGTTTGCGCCTGTGATGGGTTTGTTACACTCGTTTGAGCAGTGTCTTGATTCTGCTGCCACTGTGTGGTCAAAGCTGGTCTGATGCTTCAGGTATTCCTGTTTCTCACCGTGATTTGTGTGGAGCCAGCAGTCCTGGCATCCTACGTGTGATTCTCCTCCATGCCACTAAATGAGGAGTAACTGCAGTGAAATTAATGGACTCTTTATTTGTGTTAGTGGAGCAGCCAGATGCACCTGCAGCAATAAGGGTCCATTGTGCTGAGTAGGTCTTAGGCTAAGAAAAACCAACAAACAGTCCCTAAGTCAGCTCATAACTTGATATTATGACCATATGGAACAGGTAAATAAAACTGACACGGCAAGGATAAATCTTCTCATAGACATGTGCTTGAAGTCAGGACCTTGATGAATAGCTGCTGTTGACTGAGCTGTCTGAAATAAAAGCAAAAAGGGGAGACTGTTAGTGGGCTTTTATTAATCTTATTTGTGGTACTTTCCACAACTCACACACACTCCAAGATAATGGATTCTCCCTGAGTTTTTAAGGTTTTAAAGTTGGGGTTTCAAGCACACTATAGAAGCTTTGCTATTTGGAAGTAAAACACTGTAACAAGTAATCAAATACAGGTGTACTTAACAAGCAAAAAAGCTTATATTAGCTTTGCTTTTTAGAAAATAATACAGTAATCAATTATGCTTTGCCAGCTCCGTAATATCCAGGAGGTTTCTCAGTCATTAACTCACTTGAGTGAATTAGAAATGTTTTATTGTGGTAATAAACAGTGACGTATCTCTTTAGGGACTTTCAACGCAAGTAAAATAGAAAACATAAATTACTCTGTGGTTTGGTTCTGCATTTTTTGGTCATTCAGGATTTTCACTGGCTTCAAGGAATGCAGGAGCAAGCCCCAAATATTTGTAAGAAAATCAGGGTGAAAAAGATTTGCCTTGAGCCCAAAGATTAAAAAAGAAAAAAAGTTTAATGTCAGCATTAGAAATTGACAGAGGAAAAAAATTCCAGCTGCTAAGGGAGCAGCAGCTGAGAGTGTCATGTAATACTTTTATTAACACAATATGAAAGGCAATTTAAATAAATAAAAGGGCCTATTTCTGCAGTTTTCAAAAGTCCGTATTTAATTTGGGTAAAAACAAATATGCCACAAGCGTTAAACTGACTCACAATCATCTGACGACCTCAGACCCAATCTCTGCTTTACACTCTGCAACAAGTCACACATTCTCTCTCCTGCCTCCCACTTTCTGTGTTACTAAATGCACAGTGCTTTGGGGGAGGGATCATTTCTTTGGGTCTGTGCAATGTGTAGCCTAACACATACCCAGGCTGAGGTGGGATTCCTGCCTGCTGCTGTGCAACTGCTGACAATATCTGGTTCCTTTCCATCCTTTTCTTATCAAGTCCCACTTTGTTCTCTTGCTGACCCATTTACTTTCTCTCTTCACTTGCTTTCAGGTAAAGCTTGTGTCTTGCTCTCTTTGCCACATAATGGGGCCCCTAAACAAACTGGGAAGCTTGATTCTTACTGATAATTAAAAAAAAAAATAATGTATTTACTTTGCACTAATGTGGATTGTAGCCTGAAGCACGTAGTGACCTGCAGATCATTGCTGGAAACTGCATTGACTGCACTTGGGTACTGTAACACAGGTAAAATGAGATGTTAACAACAAAGCCCCTTGCCTTAGGCGTAGGTATTGATGTTGGTTGGGAGCTTTGCAGTCAGTGTGAGCACTTCCAGGACTCTCTCCTACTGAACTTGCTATGTAAACCAAGTTCCTATGCACTTCTGCAGCTTATGAGTCTTAGGCTACAGCTGGCTATTTAGGCAGAGTAGTGATAGTAGTGCAGATGACAGACACACATTTGCATGTAGTATCATTGCATAAACCACATTTCCTTTGGAAACTGGGATAAAAATAGAAACCCTCTTCAGTGCCAAACTTGTCTGCTGTAACTAGTGAAGGCTTTCTGCCCATTCATGAGTGTGCTGAGCGACTCATGCTGCTTCTGTGCTAATGTGTTTACTTGGCACCCTGGTTATACTTTCACAGGATTTTGTGAAATACTTTTATCATGGTGATGAGGAATATGGTGGGTAAGTGAATAGAAAAGCCAATTTATCATGTGAATCACTTTCTAGCTTTTTCTGTTACTGCTTTTTCTTTGTCTGAGGAAAATTTTGGTGATGTCCTGTGTAATATTTCTAATTTCATGGTGGTTTAGTGTCAGGAATAAAATGTTACATTACCCACTGAAGGTGATGCAGGCCTAAGATATGCTGCAATGAAGGCTGGTCTGTATCTACAGTGATAAAATAAATATTGTTGTGATCTTGCCTAAGCTTCTTGCATAGAATCTCTGTGCTTTTTCCCCTTTGATCCTAATCCAGGAAGGCAAGTCAAAGGGTGGAGAAGAATAAGCCTGAACTTTGAGATATTGAAAACCAAATTCTGCTGCTGTGATTACAGGACAAGTAGTCTTAAGATCTGCTTTTTGTAGTACCATAAGTCAGCATGATGTGACACTTGCATCCTGCTGTGCTGTACTTATTAGCAAAGCCAGTGGCGGACAATTAATTTGGACCATTCCAGGAACTAAAAGAAGTTTGATAGAAATGAAAATTTGAAGGCCAGAATCACCTTTAGAGTTGTGTTTGGTACTTTCCCAAGTTGAGTCTGTTTTGCCTGTGACTGTAATTGGTGAATGATCTCTTCCTCTCCTTATCTCAACCCAGGAGCTTCTTATTGAGAGGCTGGGGTGTATGCATTTCTATTGCAGTAATTTCCAAATAGCCTCATCAGCTCATGATGTTATGTATACTGGAAACATCCACTAACAATCTCCTTCAAGAGTTTAGTGGCCTATAAAAATGTTTTAGCATTGCTCTAACTTACAGTAAATAGCACGAAGTAGGAAAAACAGATGAGATCCCCTAACTCAAAGGACCACGGAAATAGAATGCGTAGCCTACACATTTCTAAGTTGCTAATATTTAATAATATACCTTCCTAACTGAGGCTGAGATGCCACTGAAGTAACTATCTTCACTTTGCAGGAGCCCGTTGTGCTGAGCTAGGTGAGCGTTAGGACACTAGAGAGCAGCAGAGACTGTGTTTAAAGGCACCGCTGGCTGTCCCTAGCCTTCAATGAAGCAGCACTTCTGTGTTGTCTGACCTTCAACTGTCAGATGCTTCTCTCGAGACACGTTTTTTCCTGTTCTTTTGCTCAGCGCTCAGCTTGACCTGCCGTCAGGTTTCTCTGATTGTGTTTTCCCCCATCAGATGAGTACAGTCCAGTGGAAAGTGCACCTTCCTTGGCTGGGTTTTGTTTTGACTGTAAACAGCATGTTAGGGAAGGAGACCATCGTCTACATATGCTGTGGGGACATCTGTGATGCAGAACCCAAACCGAATTTCTGAAAGCATTCCCTTATTCCCTTTGCTAGAAATGTTTTGTGTGGTGGCTGGTCCATTCCTGTGTGAGCCAGTCTGTAATGATACCTCAGGGATTTGTATCCTTTCCGTTGCCTGTATTCACCATAAAAAGAGTGGAATGAAAGAGCTTGAAAGGAGTAAAACTGTCTGTACTTCTAAAATGCTGTTACCGTGATTACAGCGGCTGCCAGGGGCTTTTGTACCCACCATTAAGAGAGGCAGCAGGTAGATACAACAGGCAGGTACTGGTAATCAGTGCTGTGTCTGGCATGGTGTGGGTGCTGGAGGGGGAGATGGCATTAGCTCCTGACCCCAGTCTTGCAAAGGCCACTTCACAAGGGACAAACTCGGGGGCTCTTTCATCTTATTGCTCCGTGTGCTGAGAGTGGGAGGTAGAAAGCAGCACATCATGGATTGTGTGGAAGAATCAAATACTGCTTAAATGGGTTTTGGTGCTGCAAGGAAGATTAGAGTGGGTGACATGATCAAATCTTGGACAGTATTCAACCAATTAGAATAAGTACTATTATGACTATACAGAAGTTCTCAAGGTTTAGGGTGATAAATCATGGTGATTATTCCCATGGACCAGTGCATTGCTGTCCCATTATCCCTGTACCCAGCATTATAAAAGCACTTCTTTATATAGAAGATGATGTGTGACAGACATTATAATCTGCTGAAGGTGGTGCCACCACAATATATGTTCATAGTTCTGATATTCTGAGGATTAGTTTGCACTCCTTCTTGGCTCAGTGGGAGTAGGAGTCTTGGTGTTTCTGAAAATCCCTGGGCGTCTTTGCACTTCAGGTACTTAATAACCTCGAAAATGTACCCCACAGTATACTGTAACTTGAGATATTTATATTTCAATTTTGGAGAAAATGGACTCTGAAGCCTGCAGAAGGTAACAGTGGCAACATTATTATTGGTGGCATTTATTCTATCTGAGCAGCTGCAGATTACATTATTTAATATCTATTTTATCAGTGTTTCAGAACTGATTTTGGTGTTACAACAAAGGCAGACTTGTCTTATGAAAATCAAAATTACACTTAATTGAATTCTGCTTTGGGAGTTTCTGTCAATCACACAACTGCATGAATCGGGAAAGACACATGATTGCAACTATGATTAACTTCTCCAGAGTCGCTCCGAACAGTGTATATCACATTTCATAAAGAGACGGAGTGTCTTCAGAGTAATTGTATTTCACTGAAGGGGATCTATTGAATGTCAAAAATAGCTCCGCTTTCTTTGAGGGGACACAGGAGGAAGATGTCTTCTCAAACTCAAGGTTGTGAATATTTCTAGAAGAGGCATTTCCACCTAAAGCAGTCTTGACCACCTTCCTCCATGTGCAATTCCTAACAACAATGTAAACAAATGGAGAATTCCCTGTCCTGAGAGCACCCTGCCTTTGATTCCAACCTGCAGGTGAACTACTGCACCATCTAGAGGTGGGCAGGTAGTAAATTAGCAGTAGATATATATACCACCAATGAGCAATTAAGAGTGAACTTTCAGTGCTGGAATATTTGAGCCACATATTGTAAATGGATACCAATGCTGAGTTTTCCCATGTTTACATAGTCAGGTAAAGGAAATAAGGTCCTTTTTGCTATTATACTACTGGTTTATTTTTCTGAGTTGAAGTTTAATCTTCCTTTACTCCTGGCTCTTACAAATGATTAACAGGAAATAGAGACCACTTTTACTTCAGAATATGAGCCTTTATAAGAGCGTTGAGTACTTTAATTTATATGTATTAAGATTTGTAACTTCGAGCACTCAAGAAAGTTAAATTGGTAAGATTATATTTGAAGAGCTGTGAACAGGGTTAGCTCAAAGATCCCTGCACTAGAGATCTCTAACTTTGAAGGATAGACAATAGTTTTTTTGCACCCTTGTAGCTAGTTAGTCAATGTTAATATTCACTTTGCTTTTATCTCTAAATTGCATCAACTCTCTCCAGTGACATTTAACTTACATATGTGAAGGGATTGGCATTTTTAGATTGTCAGAGTGTTATTGGATGAAAAAGCTGATTTTGTCACGGGACATCTGTTTTATTGTTAATTAGATGAAATAGGAAAGACATCAGAAGAGTACACACAGAAACTATTTCATAGTTCCTGCTTAAAATCTTGCTCTGATCTCTTGAAATTAATGATGCTTTACAGATTTTCACATTTTGATGTGAATTTCATTTAGGAAGTTTCAGGAACAAATGACAGAGGGTTGTTATCCATCTGTGCCTCTGCCTTTACAATTCAATTATTCCCTGCCATTGTACAGACTCTCCTTTCAAAACTATCAAAGAAGAGGAAACAACCAAGCAGTTCATTTATCATTTAAAAAAACGAATCCAACCACAGCAACTTATATCATCATGAGAGCTCATGTTTTGTTCTTATGGAAGTAAAAAGTGCTGTTGACGTTGTCCCATTAGGATGAGTTGTTCTTTTTGACAGTTGTGAACTTGTGGATGCTAAGGTCCTGTATTCTAATTGTTAGCTGGCTTTTTTATTTAATTCCTGCTTTTTTAAATCTAATTTTATTTTGTATTTGGCAAGTTATAATATAAAACTCAAGTAGACCAGCTCTTCCTGCTTCTGGTCATCCTTAAAGATCTGTCCTGTTAAGCTGCAGAAAAGGAGGCAGGTACAAAATATACTCCCCAGGAGCAACAAAGCAATTGTAATTTGTGATAACTGCTCATATTATTTCAGGATGAAGGTAAATGAAATCTCTCAGGGGAATAAAGGAGAACATGGCATTAAGAGCAGTAGTTGTGACTATGGTAATGGTACGGAAGATTAGCTGGAGATGGGGCGACACATTAGATAAGGCTGAGGTGGTTGCATCTTTCTTACTTAAAATAATCTGTTACTTGAGAATTGAGAACTGGATAGATCCAAAAGAATAGTGAGGTGTGTGTGGAGCTAATTCAGTCCTGCCTGTTTCCTTTGCTCTTCGGCCCCTTGACAGGGTCCTGGTGTGGCGTTGAACAGAATTTGATGATGGAACAGCAAAGAATGCATGCTGGCTTTGGCAGGCCCATGCTGAGTAACCCTTACAGCTGGAATGGGGGAAAAGGTCTTATGCATTTCCTGTCTTTAGAAATGTAAGATAAAGAATATATAAAGACTGCATGGTCATGGGCTGTTCTGCTGGCACTAAACTCTATCCATGCTCAGTAAGTGCTGGTGGGTGGAGGAGATAAAGAAGCAACTAGGAAAATACAATTTGTCTTGGGTGGTAGGAATGGATTTTGAGTCCCTGAAGTGATGTTGCCAGGAAAATGAAGTGATTTCAATATGTAGTCCTCAGTTCCTTTTCCATCTGGAAATAAAGCCCTAATCTTCTGAAGCAGTTTAGAGGCCCTTTTTCCTCCCTGTGTACAGGGAACATGTATGGTTCTCGGTGGAAGCTGCACTTCTGGAGTTGTCATGTGAGATTAGAGAACCATCCAGTTAGATGAGTACTTTGTGATAAGTGTCAGTATTGGTTACGCTGGGGGAATGCAAGAGCCTTGGCAGGGGGGCTCAACTAGAGGGTTTCCAAAAGTCCTTTCCAACCTTAATGATTCTGTAAAATGCTGCAAGAAGGACTTTTGACTGAACTGTCTCCTGGTTTTGAATATATAAAACCCTTTCAATAATGGAAAAAAAATCCCTAACTCCTTATGAAGACTTTCATAGATGTGGTGGGATAAGAGTTGTTTTCTGTGCTGATCTCATGAAAACATTGCAGAACCATTAAATATGCCACTTAGTAAGGGTCCTAGCCCTTGCTTCAATACAGAAGTGCACTTTATTATCCTATTTCTAGCCCAATAAGGTTCTTAGTTCTTCTAATGTGTAATATCCATTAACTAAAAATATAGGTCTGTTATTCTCAATGCTGTACCCTCTTTTTATGCTGGGTCTCATGCTAAGGGTAACTTGGCAAAATACTTTCATTAGTATGACTAAGAGAAACTTACAACATGTTTCATTTAAAAAGGGAGCAAGATTGATACCATTTATTAGCAAGCTGGAGCAATCCTTGCCTTTTCTTCTAAACCAGCTCCACATCTGTTTGGCTCTGGAGTGCACAGTCTTGATGAATTGTGAGTTAACTTAATGGAGAAGAAAATGTGTGTAGTGTTGTGTGCAGGCAAAAGGGAAAAATACAGAATAAGAACCAATGGAAGAGAGAATAGGATTGATGGAAAATGAAACGGCCTCTTCCCCAAAAAGTTGATGAAGAGAAAATAAACAGACTGGCAAGCAGGCTCAGAGAGAGAATGCAGTGAAGTACAAGACTGTCACTGACAGGAGAGGCACAATGTACAGATTTTGACTTTTGGCAAGCAGAAAGTGAGGGAGTATTTGGATCAAGGGCCTTGGTTCTGGTCCATCTCTGCTCAAACTAAATAAGAAAAGCTCCAAACAGGAAAAAAGTGATAAAGTTCTGTTTTTTTTTTTTTTTTTTTTTTTTTTTTTCTCTTCCCCCCCCCCCCCAAGTAAATCTATTGCCAAAATATTTCAGAATATTTTTGAATATTAATATTTTTTCCTGAGGTTCCTGACTCAAATGCAATTGCTTGTGAATGGCAACTGTTTTTACTGCTACCTGGGTATATTCAGACTTATGTTCTGTTACTTAGCTGGATAAATCAGTGTTATTACTTCTGCCAGGGCTGTAGGGACGGTCCAGACTGTCCTGATGGCTTATTAACTAACCTCTGATTTCACAGTCTGCTGCTACTAATATATAAGCCAGAAAAGACCTTGCTTGGCTTTCAGAGTTAGGCAATTATCAGGAGTGGCTGTTGGGGGCGAGAGGGGAAACACTTGGAAATTGAGCTGACTTGATGAGGAAATCGCTGAGAGATGGAGCAAAAGAGCAGGACTCTAAATACCAACGTGCTCTTGCATGTTCCAGGAGAATTTTTTGTATGATAATGAGTAAAATATAAAGATCTATCCCAAACTTTTAGATGCAATATATCAACCACACTCTTTATTTTTTATTTTTCTTTTAAACTTAAAGCTGGCTACAGGAAACTAAACCCAAGATCATCAGCTACATGATATTTAAATTAAGTGTACAAGTAATGAGCATTAACAGCCATTTCCATGTTCCACATGGAAGTTATATACCTCGGGGGGGGATATATTTATTTATATAAGGATGAATATCTGTCATTACATTGCGCTGGTCCAGATGTTGGTGTGAAGCAGAGGCAGCTGTTTCTGAATCGGGATGTTGAGCATTCAAGCCCATTATAAGGATCTGTGTTTGCATCGAGTGCTGGCTGGGATGCCTCAGGTTAAAAGCCCTGCCACAATTCTTGATGTTGACCTTAAGAAATAAAAGTGGCTTATTCGAGTTTTTTCTTCTTTTTTGAAAATAATTTTTGAATATTTTTCTGGACCCTTAAGGCACCCTTTTTATCTTCCAGCCACATTCTTAAACCCTAGGAACCAGAAACCGAATGTGGTGAGATTCCCAGGCAAATGTTGTACTTGAGCACCTAGGATTTTAGGAAAAAATACCAAATACCACCAAAGCCATAATAAAATCAGTCTTCTGGCAACAGAACTATTGCTCATCATTTGGTCTTTGTGCTTGGTTAGAAGCAGCTGCTCCTGAAGCAAGTAACCTTGCAGAAGGTAGGGGACAGTAGGGAGGAGGAGATGTTGTCTTGCACATCTATAATTGCAGTATCTATGGCATGAGAATTGATCCTACTGTCCTCCTGTAGGCTGCCTTTTTTACAGTTGCTGGGACGGGGAGAATGGCAGAGCTGGAGTTGTGACCAAACCTGAACCTGGAGGGTCAAATAATGCTCAGGAGGGTTGGGAGTGGAGCAGGGATGGGAGGTCACCCAGTGTCTCTGCTGGCTGGTGAGAGAGGAGCTCTGGAACCGGGATTGCAGAGCATCTGTGGGTGCTTGGTGCCTCTAGAGATTGCTCAGCCCAGGGCCCCTGCACAGAACAGGGTCAGCTAGAGCAGGTTGCTCAGGACTTTGAGGAACAGGAGAAAGCCAGCTCTGAGCCCTCCATTGGGCTGATGAAGGAATCACCCTGCCATTGCAGAAGTGGCCTGTGGGTCTCAATTATAATACCACTAATATGGATTTCTAATTAGTAGAAAATTGATCCCTGTGCTTGCAAGCCCTTTCATCAGAGAACTGGCAGCTCTCTTTTAGTAACGCTGCGGGTGCATGGCATATATACCTGTATATAATGCATCAACCTTTAACAAGCTAAGAAACATGGGAAGAAAGAAGCAGAATTTAAAACAACTAACAGAAAGTGCAAAGGTTAAAAAAAAGATGAAAAGGACAAAACCCTTTCCACCTGCCCAAATCAGTTGAAGAGGGACTAAATCTTTAATGCTAGAGTCTCAGATAAAAGACTAAAATATTTATATCACCTTTTAACCTGAATTCTATAGCAATGAAGTTTAACATATATCTTCTATTACCTTTGTCAAGTTTATGACTAGCTCTCATTTATGGGTCCCTTAAATATGTATAAGACAGTTTTACTTATCTTGTTTACATGGGTTTTCTCTTTGGGCATTTGTCTACATCACTGCATAGCATGTTTATGGTAATTTACTATAATACATGTTTATCAGAGGTAGTTTAAATGACACTTAGCTGTGAATATATTTAAGATCTTTTGTTTTTCCTTGCAGTCACCAGGAAGTCAAAAGATATATGAAAAGCTATTCATTTTCAAATGATAGTAACATAAACAATATTAAAACTTGTATTTGCTTGTGGAACAGGGTGAGGGAGAAATATATAACAAATGGGGCATCACACAGTTATTAAAGAAGTAAATTAATAAACTCAGCATTCAATTTTTCCTTTTCACATGTCTAAGATAATCTGGACAGTAGTTTGATTAGAGAGAATAAAATGTGTCTGATTATTTGGGTTGGCTTTCATCACCGAATTTGTTTAAAGCTCCTTATTAAACATTTGCTTTCAGTTAGTTTCATCTCCTGCCCTATGCAGAGGGATTCTCCATGTGTTATCCAGACTGTGTACTGCAGGTCCTTGTATTATTGTCACCGTGTCCAAAGGCTCTGAATGAATGATCTCCATGAGAGGGGCTGATGCTGGGTTAGTAGCATGTCCTATGTCCGTGTAGCAAGGAAGAGGTTTGTTGCAAAGGTATTTCTGTAGACACAGAAGACAACCAGACCATTAAGCTGGCAGGTTGTGGCTTAGAGTCCCAAAACTGGTTTCCCAGTTGGTGGCTGCACTGGAGTAAAGCACAGATGCTGTGTAGACCTGGGGTGTGCTTTACCTTGTAATCTGTGTTACTTTCAGTGTCATGCAAAAGTATGATCTGGCCTGAAGGTGGTCATTTTGGGGGTGAATGAACTGTACTGCTATGTTTTTTTAGCTAAGGTCCAGTTCATTCCTGTCTGTGAGTACATGAGTAATGTCTATGTATCTTCATGAAGTATAAAACAGAGTCTGAGTGTAAGAGGACTGGGTTCCCTGATGCTTTTGAAAATGCTGCTGCATACTTGCCTACTGATTTTGGTGTTGGAAAACTTAGAAATCTGCTCTATAGTCTTATTAGTTTAGAAAATATTGCTATTATGGAAAGACTGTTCAAAGCTGACACCTTGTTCAGAAATCAAGCTATATGGCCTTTGATGGAGTGATTGAGAGACTTGCAGCCATTAGGGAATACCAGAAAGCCCAGCTATTAATGGTAATGGAGGTAGTAATCCTTCACTACTTCAGAAATGTCACAAAACCATGTACTACTTCCCCTCCATCCCAGCCCAGGATGCATACTGTGATGTTGACAAGGGGAAAGCTTACTATTAGAAACCATTTTGTTTGAATACATGTTTAGAGATAAGTGTGATGTCTTTGCACTAATAACATTCAGTTTTGTTATTTGTGAGTAAAGGTGGATACAGCATCCTTGCCTCATGTATACGAATGTACAACTGTGGATCATTGAAATTAGCTATTTTGCAAATGTGGAATGAGCCACGTTGGAAACAACCTTTCATAGGAGGAAGCAAAAAATGAAATTCTTTTTATGAATAAACCCAAATTGTCTGATTGTGCATAAGCATTTTTATTTGCTTTCTCTCTTTGTTCTTCTTCTAGCAATGCATTTGCATTCAGGCTGCTAGTGATCAGAATGCAGAGCTCCTTTACAGTGGAGCTGCGTGCTGGCATTGATCTAGAGGTCTGTGCCAGCTCAGTGGTGCAAGATTTACTTTAATTTCATCTTCTCTTTGTTCTTTTGCCTCTGTGCTTTAAATAAAGACTTTCCTTTTACTGCTTCCAGAAATTTTGAGAAGTACTGGGTATTTTGTATCCAAATAACCATGACCCATTTATCTATGATAGATAATTGCAGAGCTCCCAATCTGATGGATCCCACACTTACGTACATCTGAAGTCCTCAAAGCTATTAACTCTGGGGAGGTGTGACTTTTGGTTAGACTAAATGGAGACTGAGCATTTTGAAGCTGTTGGGGTTTGCAGTTAGAAATCGTGCTTATGGGAAGAAACCTCTGATAAAATTTTGTTGAAAGGTCCCAGACCTAAACATGGAAGGACCAGGAATATGTACTCTTCACTTAGACATCAGAGTTGACCAGGATCATGGAGGAAGTATATGATAAGGCCCTACAGAATGGTGCAGCATTTGTGACTTGGCCATCCTCTCTTTTTGTATGGCTAACGTTAGGCAGAGAAACAACGCTAAGCAAAAAATATCTTTAAAGTGGTTTGCCTCATTTACACAGAAGTACTAGAGTAGAGGTTGCCTTTTCCTTGCTAGTTTTCCTTGGCAGGAACAGCAGAAATGGCTTCATAAAGGAGAAAGACTTCGTAAGTGCAGCTGTAGTTGGAGTGTTTTTGGTGTCTGTTTTTTCTCCCTGTGCTGCAGTTGTACAACTGCAGTGGTGCAATGTGTATTTACATGGATTGATCCAGGGTCAGGGGTTTCAGCCTCCCTGCCTGCTCTTGGCACGGTTTTCTTCAGTGAGGTTATTAGGATTATGTCCTCTTAAAGAATCAGTAGAACTCATTACTTTCTGTTCTTTACTTCTTTACACAACATACACGCATTTTCTGCAGGAGCAGTATATGTTAGTGGCTTCCATCCATTTGTTCTCCAGCTGGATTTCATACAGACTATTTTAAAAGGCTGCTTTAATGAAATTTTATATAGGAAAAAATGTGGAAAACGTGTCCTTGGGTTGTGGGTTATTTTTGTTCCACTTCCCTCCCATCAAGTTATTTGTAAACCTTGGCTGTCTTTGAGCTGTTTTCCTTTATATTGAGATGCTGACAAGCTATCTTAATATCTGTGTCGAGAGAGCCGTTCTTGTTGCTCCATAGGTATGCAGCAGCTCACTGAGCAAGGTCGTACAGAAATTGTCCTTCCAGCTTTCTGGAAGGTGGCTTCTACTTTTAGAAGAAGCTCCAAGCTCTGGTGGCCTCACCTGGGACTTGGCACTTTTTGACCTCCTGTTTTGCAGCTGGAATTCCTGAGTTGTTAGCTGGTTCTTGGAGGGGAAGCAGATTCCTCTTCCAAGCTAGCAAACCTATAATCAAGTATCTCCTCCCGCAGCAATACCTTCCTCTCGGCATGTAGGCTAGGAACTACACATACTAGAGAATTACAGCCCAGTGTTTAGTTGTGGTAGCTGGCTAAGGCAGTAGTTTTCCTCATTGCAGGATGTAATGGACCATAACTGGAGTTGTGCATCTTGAGGTGTTGTGATGCAGGTGAGCACAGTGAGGAAGGTTATCTGCTGGGCAGAGTCTGCAGTGAAGGGGGACGAATGCTGCTTTTAATGAAGGAACTGAGCAGAATTACAAGCAGCAGATTAATTACTTTCCTCAAAAGGAAAATGTGCTTAGTTTCAAACTGGTTGTTCCAGTGAGCCTTGCATTGTATAACACTCACCTGAGACAGAGGCTGACAGGCTGTCCCAACCTTTAATTGACTAATTAATAGTTATTAATTAGTATTCCCTGCAGTTGTAGTCTCAACCATGAGTTAATTGATTTTGATGGGGAATTAAATGTCCCATGTCAGAGATGAGTGCCCATAACAGCGTCAGAGGCAGTTATTTTGTGTAATAGACTAAACCAAACCTGCTTTATATGTGTGTGTACACTGATGCAAAATTGCACAAACCCTTGGTTTTGTTTATTTAAACTTATTGCTCTGTGCCTGTTGGATCATGTGGTTTGTAAACACCTAATGGAGACACTTAATTCTTATGTTACTGGGAGAAAGGGGATGCTATTTTCAAACCCTGTGCTCTGAGGTGGGACCTGTTTCACTCTGAAAACTGCTGTAAAAACATCTGCCTTTCCAATTCATTTCTGTCATGAGTTAAAATCCTCTGGAGATGAGAGCTATTTGGTAGATTTGATAGTTAAGTATTGCAGCACTGACAGGCTGCAGTATTTCATAGCAGCATAAATATCATTGTGCCTGTTCAGTTTATTGGGTTAAGAGATTTTGGAAAATAACCTCTAATGGGCAGTGTGATTTGATAGGCAGGTGCAGCTGACAGAACAAACATTAGTTTTCCTGTTCAATTTACACTGTTTTCTACAGTCGAGCCCCTGCCAAGCAGGAACTGCTGGATGGCACTGACTTTGGTTAGCCAGTGTTGTGCTGTCTGAATCTTCTCGTGGTGCAGTAAAACTTCTGAACCCGAAGGAAGCCTTACTCAAGGCTTTTCAGCAGAGTTATCTGTAGGCTTGTCACCACTCAAATTCAAGCTGTCAGATTTTATGACATTATAAGGGCTCCTAGAATCTCTTAGTTCAAAGTATAAACATAATAAATATACATTAATGTATTAAAATGACTCTTCAAACTCTGAAGCAGTGTGGGTCATCATCGTATGATAGGCAATGTGTAAACCATGCAGGATAAAATCCTGACCCTGTCGAAGTTGATGGCTGTCTGCTAAGTGGTAGAACCAAGATATCACCAAGGTTACGTGAAGAATATCTGATAACCTGGTCTGCAGGAGGTGGCACTTGCTTGGATGTAGCTGTGCTTCATGACTGATGCCAATTTACAAGAGCAGAGTGGAATCCAAGTTGTCTCATGATGACTGTGAATGCTAAACCCAGGAGTGAAATTGTGCAGTCCATCTCCAGAGAACACCACCAAACCTTCCTGTCACTCACCCATGGGATATTTTATATTGCTTAATATTCTTGGTTATTGATCAGGACCCTTGATGGAGGAGAACCAAAGACAGTTTAATCTTCTGTAAAACGATGATTGAGGAGTGAATGGAGGTGAGGGGAAACTGACAAATGGTTCTGAATTGAACACTTTAGGCTAAGCCACCAAATGCCTGATTAACATTTAAAAGGAAGAGGGTTGCCCTGCAGGTGAGAAAAAGGAATGCTAAATTATTTTGAAAAATTCAGGTGTCAGGCAAGGATGGGGAAGATTTACATGTTAATGGGATCCTCAGCAGGAGAAGAAACTTTGGAGTGGCGATGGCAGACAAATAGATGCACCCATCTGCACCTTCAGGTGTTATCACATGAGTTCTAGCAGTCCCACACTTCTTTTTACATAAATAAAAATGAGCAAAGATTTGTGGCTGGAAGAGGGGGCCTGTGTAAGAACCTCACGTTACTTTTGAAACCTCTTTATAGAACAGGCCTTCTCGCCTGGCCATATAACATTTGAAGGCATAACCCCCGACTGCTTTAATGTGTGTGTGAGTCTGGGTGCCCGTGGCATGGAGCTGAACACTGGGGAGGGTGCTGCTTTCTGTGGACTTGAAAAGAAGCGACAGAGACCAGGAGTGTTTCTGATGGGACGTGACACACACAGCTGAGCCCAGCTCTAAGTCTTGCTGAGATCGCTGTAACTAAATTGCAGGAGAGTACTTGATGGGGCCAGGTTTTGTTTTAGACCTTAAACGAGATGAACTTTTTGTTGTTCTCATTTAATATGTTTTTTCTTTCTAATTTTTGTACTTATTTTTCTAGCTAGAAGTCTGTAGAGTGAGCCAGGTTTTACAGTGAACCAATGCAGCCAGCCCATACCTTCTCTTGAGAAGCTACACCTTGTCCTGAAGCACCCTTTCCAGGGAATGTATGAAATAGTGGCATTTTGCAAGCTTATTAAATTTCTGACTCCTGTTTACTTTAATAAACTTTGAATTAAACTGAGGCTGGTGACAGAAGCAAATAGCAATAAACCACTCTGCTGTCATCTGCTTACTGAAAAGTATTTTACGTGAAGAATCCAATAGCCATGGCAATAGGTTGTTTCCCCCACCCCGTGTTCATATGCAGAGGCCTAATAAGCTTGCTAAACATTTCTGCAGAATTATCTGTTACAGCTAATTTAGCCTAGGAAAGGAATTTGGGTCTGTGGAGGAGCTCTTAGAGATGTCAAGTATTTTATAAATCAGATAATTTTCCTTGGTCAGTAAAAGCTGTGGAGATCCAGTCTCTGGGCAGATTGTACCCTTCAATTGAGATGTTAAACTTTGCTTCCTTTCAGAAGCAGTGTGAGTCAGCTCCAGGCAAATCTGAGCATTATAGTGGAACTAAAACAAACATAAAGTGGAACCAATCCTAAATATATTTGCATCTAGATTTTGGCAGACATTGTTATGACTTTCTGTATTTTATGTGCCTTTTCATTTCTATGAGAAGTAATTTTTGGTGAACTTATAAGGTTTTTAAACCACTTTAAGTTGTTGACTCTTCCACTTACGCTAATGATGCCTCTTGCTTTAATTTTAAACAGAGAGAATGACTTAAAGCTTTGTCTCTGCCTTGCTTAGCTGCATCTGCTAGCAAGAATCTGTGTTCTTGAGAATGCAAAACAATAAGGAAAGAAAGAAAGCAAAAGGTGAAGATTGCTTTTCTTAGTGTGTGGAGATGTATATAGCACCAGAGTGAGGTTTTTGGAGTGACCTAATACTTCTGTGATTGAAGTCCTGCATTTAGCTTCACTGTAAGTGGGACAGGACCCTAGTTGAAAATAGAAACCTATCCTAGTCTTGTGCACCTTCTCACTATAAAAAAATAGATATATATGTAGGAGTTGGTACAGTTTGTGTGCATAACATTATAGACATTCATTCAAAGGTGAGTTAAGATAGCTGAAGTACTGCTCTGATCTTATCTTTCTCCTTATTTAGCTACCCCAGCAGCAAGGGCAGCAAACTCAATTCGTGGATGGGATTTTAAATGAGCTTGAACTGACACTAAATTGAGCCTAACCTTTGAATAGGCTCAGAGCTGGCAGGCAGAGTTCCATTCTGTCCTTATTGATGAGTCTAAATGTTTTTATTAGAATGGCTTTGGTGGTGACAGTGCAGCTAAATAATGTACTTTCTCTGTTAGCATACCTTTTCAGGTCATGCTATTTTCTTTTAAATTGTGATATCTACAAGAGGGCATTTAGATAATGCAAAGAAAATAGCTAAAACAACTCCACCTCTTAAAATAAAGAGGGATCAGACTTTTTGGCTTATGTGGGCTCTTGATAGCAATAGGAATGGTTTGCAATTACTATGAAGAGTGTGTAAAAAAAACCCACTGATCTGGTCATCTGAGTAGGTATGTAAAATACCAGATCTACTCTTGTGATGATGAAGTGGTTTCTTGGCAGCGTATTTTTCTTACAGCTTTCAAGGTCAAGTTTAATTAAGAGTTTCAGGTACTTTCACTGAGGGTTTTTTGTTCCTTCACTTTTTGGAAATACGCTGCTAGCCAGAATTTTCATACAGTGATAGAAATGTTAATAATGGTTATACCATTCAAATCTGATCTTTTGTTTTTGAAAGCCATATATACAGTAGATGAATGATTTGTCATCAATTATTTATTTGTATTTCAAAACAGAAGAAATGAATACTATTTCCAGTCAACATGTTAGATCAGCTTTTCAGTCCTACAAGCGTTAGATGCACAGTATATGCATTTGATGAATAGCCTTGTTTGACTTTCAACACTACTTGTGTGGGTAAACTTACTTGTACTTGCAGCATAAGAAGAGCATAGGATAGAAATGCTGTATATTTATAACAAGCCAGTTGTGGAGACACCTGGTTAGCATGCAAATATGATGTTTCTCTAATATAGAGCAGTAAGAAACAAGGCTACTTTCCAGTTATAGATGGTCAATAGCAAAGTTTTAAGCAAATACTTTAATACTCTGCTGTTATTAGAAATAGCCATGCTGTGATTTTTCTAAAATGAAATCAAAACTTCAAGGCCATAATCCATATTTTTAGTTAAACCAAGTCTTTGCAAAAAGGACTTAAAAGATGCAGTTACCTAAGTACCTTAGAGTTTTCTGTCAGAGAGGCACAGTGAGCTTTTACTCCATTGGTATGAAGATTTCTGTTTTCATGGTTAGAGCTGCGCATGTGGAGCCCATACTGTTCACCACTGAATACCTCCTAGGAGGCAGTAGTTGACACACATACCATGATAAAAGTTCATGCATACAAAGGCATATTTAAACATCTTTCTGTAGTTTCCTCTCATTATAATACGTATTATACAGTTTCATGCCATTAATAAAGTTCATCCCTAGATAAAACTATTGTGAACATACCAGGCATGATCTGTACCACAATGCATCTTTTTACCACTTCTGCAATATCAACAGATAAGGCTGAATGTAGGTTACTTGTACCCAGTATAGATTCCTTTATGCTGCTAGAATAGTGTAAAGAAGCTGATATAAATGATAATTCAAGTCTAAAGCAGTTTGTACTTTTATATTAGAGAAGCTTTTTGTCCAATAGAAATAGTTCTTTATGGACAGGAAAGCTTTAATAATAAAGATCACTCTATTTTGGTGTTAATTTATTATTTTTTGACATTTTAATTATATTCTGCCTCATAAAGTGGTGATTGGTAGTGTCAAGAATCCTGATCTGTAGCCATAAAATACATTTTCCTGCGTGGTTTTTTTTTTCCTCCTCAATTTGATTTTTGTGTAAAACTCACTCATGCAGTCAACATAAAATCACAGGGAGGAGGGTCCCATCCACCCTTTCCTCTACCAGGAGCTGCAGAGCAGAGGAATACAGTGGAGACCTTAAAAACGACTCAGCCTCCAAAAGAGTTATGGGGAACAGACTGGAACAGTGATC
>NW_009923049.1:39073-142164 GCF_000696875.1 Nestor notabilis | reverse complement strand
TGGGGTAGGGAATAAAAGGCAGTGTACAAAGTCACAAGAAATTCTGTACAAGAGTCAGCGTTATTAGGTGCTAGTTCAACCATGTCTGGAGTTCTGCTTTATTCCCCAGTGAAAAGTCCTTTATATCCAGGAGAATGTTTTTCAGAATAAAAGGGAGAACAATAAAAATGAGCTTATTATTTTCTTAAAGGCCCTATTCCAAAGCAAAGAAAGATTTTTAAAGAATTTGGCTTGTTCCGATGAAGAACTACTCTACTGAAGTTTTGCAGATCAAATGTACCAGCCTACAGCTGTACAAATTCTCTTTCACAGAGTATGAATGCTGCAATTTGCTAATGTACATTTTGCTTTTCATAATATTCACAAAACCAGTTTACGGTTCGGAACATTCACAAAGCTGCCATTTTTAAACTTTGCTTCTGAACACATGGCCTGGTTTTCCCACTTTTAAAAGCAGTTAGGTTGGTTTTTTCCCTTCCCTTGCAGGTGTCTTTTAGATAAACAGAACACTCTTCAGCCTCAAATGAAGCGAAAGTCTGAAGGAATGATCCAAATGCCTGAATTCCCTGGCCAGAATGCCAGTGATTTCTTCTATTTGTTTACTTTTTTGTTCAGTATTTCTGGATGCTCCTGGGGCTGTATTTACTGTAACTTTATATCCTCTAGGTCACTCTATGTTCTAATGCAGTTAAGAGTGAATGAGGGATTCACAGTTAATATCCTAACACTGATCAAGGATTTTCCTCCCTGGGTTATGTTGGTTACAAGTATGATGGTCTCTTTGTAGACCAAGAATTAAGTGCTGGTGTATATCCTTTTAGTTGATAATGATTTACCAGCATAAATTCCAAGTGTAAATAACCTTGCATCATGCTGTGAAAACAGCTGCAATAGAGAGAAATATCTCTTGTGAAGACACAGAAGATGAATAGTCTCTGTAAACCTATTCTTGTCACCAAAGATGAACAGTACCTTCCTGTTAATGCCTAGCAAAAGATGGTGGAGATTTTGGAGCATTTTGCCCTTATTGTTGCTGCTAACAGCGCTTAATATCTACTGCACCTTTTCAGTTCATCCCTGTAAGTGCTTAGAGGGAGATGACCAAGAGGAACCTCATTGAGGAAAGAGGCAGAGGAAAGAGTTCCAAAGCAGTACTGCAATACCAGCTGTGTGGGTGCCCCATTGCAGGAATTAGTGTATTGTTTTAATGATTTCAGGGTTTGGATGCATTTCTTTGAAACACACGCTTGAACTGTTGTTTACTAAACTGTTGCCAAGGCTTATGCATCGGGGACATTGTGATGGAAGGGAAAAAACACATTGCCACAGATGCAGTGTAGTTTTTTTATATTTTATTTTATTTTGTCTGTCTGTATTGACTCAGCACCATGGCAGCTGTTCTCTTTTCAAATAGCTTTGTTTTCCTGAGGCATAGTCTATACTTATTTCAGGAAGCTGTAGAGGAAGGAGAGCAAGTAAAGGACTCCAGATGAATTTCTGAACACAACCATTCTCACACTATTTAGGAGTGAATTTTATATCCATGAGTACTTTTGCAGATGGCCTGAAAAGAAATGGAAACTTGAAAGTTTTAAGACAGAAAGTATTCTGAAAGGATGAGGTACTAGTATTTTTAACAAGGTGTGCAAAATCAGATCTTTAAGTACTATATGTATAGGGCAGGTGTGCCTATATTACAGGTAAGAAGTAGAGGTGTAGCCTTCAACTGGTTTGCCCAGTATCTCAGAAAATCTGGCAAAGCTAAAAATGGGCAAAACTCAGCCTTGCTACTGGAAGAGAATTTCTAGGGAGTGCTTTTGGGGCGAGATCTGTGTTACCCCATTTCTAAACCTGAAGCTACCCAAGGAAGGCTCGTTAGGTCTGCTGTAGTGATTTGCAGTCCCATTTGGCTGTTCGTTCCCATCTTCCAAAAATGTAGTACTGCCTCACTGAGGCAAAAGAATGCAGACCTTGTTGAAAGCTAGTAGGGTAGGCCCTTAATATTGGAAAGATACCTCCTTGTCTGCTACCACATGTTCCAAAGAAAAAACCTATAGTATCTGATTAAGAATTACTTTCTTATAGCAGATTTTCTTTCTTTTTGTCATATATTTTGCTGTTCAGTGTTCTTCCTATTTTTTTTTTTTGCTTTCCACTTGAATGCAGAATTCCCAAGGACTTGTTATTCTTCCTGCTCTGAGAATATACCATTTGTATACATAAACAGTCATGAATGTCTACATGGCACTAAGTTAACTTGACATCTTTAGAGATGACACTAAAAGACACCTAGTTCGTTAAATACTTGTAGAAGTTGAACATCTTAGTGAATCTGGGAAGTGTCAGGCAAATTTCAAAACACTAGTGCTGAGCTCTTTGTTTGAAAGTGGGGAGAAATGCTATGCAGCCTCTCTTAGGTAATTTGTATTCAGTGGATTCTCCCTCAATGTCCTGTTATATTAATCCTGAGACACTTGTCACCAGTCAGCCAAAGGATTAAGAGAGAAAACTTTGAGTTGCTCAGAATTTCCTAGCCATATGCTTGGCCTTAAAGGATGTGTTAAGTATCAGGTGATTCAACTTGAAAACCTCAGCAGCTTTATAATCTCCTGGTTTCTAAAGTCGCTCCAACTACAGATGCCAGAAGAAGCAGCTCCCAGTCTGGCTCATTGCTGTGCGCATTCGGTACATCTTGCCACTGCTGCTTTGGGAGCAGAGATCCAAAAAGGAAAGCTCTCAGCCATTTCTTTCCTGTCATAGAGTAAGTACCTGAAAATAATTATACCCCTTTACTGGAAATATTTGGCATCAGTGCTGTGGCTCCACCATTAACATTTTCTACAGTTTCTTTCCAGACTGCCAGTTCTTTTTTATTACTGCCTTGTTAGCATGATGAAATGATGACAATCTTCTATCCTTGCTGTGGATGCAGCCAAATGGCATAAGAACATTTGTCTACAAAAGTAACTGAATAAAAGACTGAAATGGCCAATTAATAACAGCACCTGCCTTACATTATCTGTAGAGCCTGGCCATGCATGCACCACAATCTCTCAAGATTTTGTACATTGAATCTAAGAAGATATTGCTTCTGTTTTAACTAAATCCAAGTACAGTTCTCCAAAATATTGTTTGTTCTTTAAGGCCTCCCACTTCATCCCTTTCCAAAATTGCAAGCAGTTTTGCTGTTTGGATATTAAGTCTTTGGCAAAAGTATCTGTGCTTAATGGGCCTCTGAATAGAGGACAACTTATCTAATTGAGGGCTGATCTTAAGCCATGTTCTCTTATCGCCATTGCAGACATGTACAGCAAAGACCCTGGAATTTTGAATGGACTTGGATCAAAGTCTTGGATAAATGCAAGTCTGGATTTCACTTTTTACAGCTGCTTTTTTACACTCTTTTTACTCAAAAATCCTAAATTGCTCTTGACTTTGGAGAACTTTGTGTCTACTTCATCTTGGTTTTTTTTTTTCCTACTCAAACTAGGCACAAATGATGGAACATCTCATTTAGCACAGCTGTACGTCTCTGCATTAGCTGAATCCATAGGTGAACAAACACGATGCTGTTGAATCACTTTCAGGAAATAAAACGTAATTTTACCATCTGACTGCTCCCGTACATCTCCCATTTCTGTGGCTAACTCACTTTTCTGAGCAAAAGCACTTTGAGTAGTAATGTGAAGTTGGGCATCTAATGTGTCTCTTTGCTTCTACTTGTTCAGTGTTGTCTAGCTCTTTATTCTTGCTCTACCACAGATACTAATATAGAAAACCAAACCCCCACAAAAAGTGTATGACCTTCTTAGTTTATACCACTCAACCTCTGTGTGTCCTCTGTTTATCTACTTCCATGTTCTAGATTTGTCCAATTTAAACTGCAATGTCCTTAGAGCAGGGTATACCTCAGCGTGTATTAATTAATGTTCGAACCTTTCTCTTCACTGCAGCATGTCAAGCACATCCTCGACTAGCTGGCTGAGACCTGATGAGCAATAGGAAGGTTATAAAGTACTGTCTGAAATGGGTCTCTGTATGGCCATTAAAGTGCATTCATTGTCTGTCTATCTGCCTATCTCTTCTCTTACTGTTTTTTCCTTCAGTTCTCCTTGACCCAAATTACACTCATTTTCCTTCAATTTTCAGCCCTCTTTACCTGGCCAACTTCCTACTTTAATTCTGCAACAAAATACTCAGAGACACTTTTACACTCTGCTATTGAATAGAGTCTAGGTCTGCAGAAGGTCAATGCTGACCCTCCCATTTCTTTATCTGCTTGAGCTAGCTTCTGTAATTTGTGGTAACTTTTATAGCAACTGCCCCTGTCCTACAGGTCTTCTCTTGAAATATTTCTTCTGAAAAAGTGAGTTGAAAATGCTGGTCATACCCTTCTACATGCCTGCTGTTGGTACAGATACTGTGGAACTGACTTGGGAAGATACCGTCCATGCTAGCTGTCATCCTCTGGTCTGCCAAAACTTTCTTTCTCCTTTCTAACACCTGTTTTCACATCTTTCTCTTTGTGGGGTTTTGGTTATTCTGTCTGTGCTTTCCAGACATCCCAAACACTGCTGGATTCCTACTGCTGTCAGTAGCTTTCCTGTTTTCCTATATTAATGTACTATCTCAAGAGTTTGTTCAAAGTGTTGAAAACTACAGCAGTGAAAAGCATTTTTCTGTGTCTTGAATGCATTTTTGAGAGACTACACAGAAATAAGGCTCATGTAAGCCTGAAACAATAATTGCATTTGCAAAATAGATGCATGTTTTGATTTGTGAAGGGAAAAAGGAACCTCAGAAAGAGAATTCCAATTTAGCTGCCTGATGCTTTTTGTTAGCTAGGTCTGCTGCTAGTGTTTTGATGTTAGCCCAGTTAAATGTTATCACTGAAGCCTGTGTGCTTTCGATAATGTTTCTTGGAGCAGAGTGATATTTTAATTGCCCTCCTGCTTGTCAGATGCTTTGGCCAGGTATTGGCAATGAGAGCAAAAGTTACTGATTTGCCAGTAGTGATGCAGCTGACAACAGTACAATTCTGGATGCCTGGAGAAGTAAAAGTTGGGTTTGCTGCCCTTAGGAATATAAAAAGAGAAGGCTTGTTTTGAGATAAAACCTTAGGACTTGGTGTAGGAAATTGTCTCTTAGATCTAATTTTACTCCATGCTGAAATGACTGCTCTTGACCTGTGTCTCCAAACACCCTCATGTACCTGTCTGCCTCTCTAATTGGCACAATCTTCCATTTAAGAAACATTTTCAAAACGGTCAGAGTTGCTTCCTGGCCTTATAGGTGCCTACAGTTTCCTGGGCTGGCATCTGCAAAGCTGCTTGTGTAATAATGCCATTCTACCACTACCAAGCTACCTTCTGTTCCTGCTCAAGCCAAAGCCCCAGAGCTCCTAAACTAGGTCTCTGGAATGCAAGATGGAAATGCCTGTCTTGTAAATGTGTGGAACTCCATAAGAGAGCCCAGAGCAATGCTGGTGCCCACCATTCACTGTGTTGGAAAGCGCAAGGGCAGAGTGTTAAGTGCACAGTAACAAGACAGTGATGAGTAAGGCATGTATAAATACAGAGTGGGGATAAGAGGGGTATTTTGTGTCTTAAGACATGGCCATCTGAAACAGCTGACCCAGTCTTGTGTATTGAGTTGTGAAAGAGTGGGTGCTTGGCGAATGATCCCAAGCAAGGGGCAGGGGGAGCAGGTCTGTTTGTAGCCTCTCAGTCTGAAATATCAAACCACTTACCGAAGCACTTCAGCACCACTCTTCCACACCTTCCTTGAGTCCTTGCCATCGCACACACTGCACAGAGAGCCCGATTGCCCAGCTTGACACTGGAGCTTCTGAGCAGCAGCCTTGAGGTTCAGAAATGCAGCGCTGAGTGGCAGCTGGGTCTCTTCTGAGAAGGCTGAGGTTGAGGGTGTTAATCTTGCACCACGTCAGATTTGCAGGATTGTTTGAGAGTCTTCAGCACAAAATGTGCAGGTTTTGTGTTGTGCTGGGTGGAGCGGCCTCATGTGAGAACCAAAGGCTTCCCGTGCTTTTGTGTTCAAAGAATTGTTGGTGCCTAGCAGATAGAATTCTAGACTTCTGTGTCTGCAAGAAAGCCTAGAGAGGAGATGAACTGCTAAATGGGAGAGAATGGGTTTATTTCTGCTTATTTCAAGAGAATTGCCTCTTTGCCAGCATCTGAGAAAGAAATCAGAGCCATTAGATTTTATCAACGAATAAAAACTATAAATTGAGTATTTTATAATTCAAGCCAGTAGATGTCAGCAATTCCTTTTGAAATGGCTCTGGAAATGCAGCAGTAAATGGACTGACTTGTTCACATCCAAACTTTTCCGTGATATAAAAGCATTTGCTGA
This sequence comes from Nestor notabilis, assembly GCF_000696875.1. Lineage (NCBI taxonomy): Eukaryota > Metazoa > Chordata > Aves > Psittaciformes > Psittacidae > Nestor > Nestor notabilis. The sequence continues at coordinate 135,792 of NW_009923049.1, read as the reverse complement.
AAAAAATCAGGAACTGTATAAAATATAGCCAACAGATGAGGATGAACGGCCTCCTCCTAGCTATTGGTGAGAGTGGCATGAAGAAATGTGGAAACATTTGGTCTTGATAACAATAAAATATTAAATAGAGTCTATTTTAAAGGTATAATCTTTGACAATTGGGCCACTGCATGACATAGCTTTCACATTCATGGAAGCCTGATATAGTCTTTAAAACGTGATGGCCGTGGTTCTTTTACTTATTTATGTATTTATTTTTAGCTTAGGTGTTGCACTGATTCAGATGTATGTTACTGCTGATTAAAGAGGTGGTGGCTGTCTGCCTGTAGCTTGTTTCATATGTTTATATCTAAAGTAAAGGACAACATCGCATATTCTTGTAATGATCCAATTTTTTAATGTCTTATTCGGTATATGTTTTTTAGAATTATGACAATTGTATGAAATGATTTATTTCATTAGTCTGTAGTTCAGGAGTAATATCACCAAAATCTGAATTTGTAGCCACAATAGAAGTACCCCAGTGGGATGAAAATAAAACACACAATGTCCTTATTGCTAGTTTTTGGCCCGTGTTGCTAATGATGCTTAAATTAATGTCCTTATACTGGTCCATTCCTTTGACCTTGAGCCAATATCAAAAGTGTTTGCAAAAGCAGCTGAAGACAATTCCTTTATTTTATCTTTAGAGTCAGCAGAGGGAGCTCACACCCATTTGGTTCAACTTGACAAATACTGGTTATTAAAGACATTTTAAACTAGGCCATTTTATTCACACACACATGCACACACCCACTCACCGTCTTACAGATGTATATGGGATTCCTAAAGCTTATAATCTATACCTTAGCAGGCTGTTTAACAAGTGTCATTCTCTTATCTTCCTGCCAGATACCTCATAAAAAAGAGGGTTCAAATGAATGAATGTTCAAAAACAGTCCTAAAAAATGGTTCTCTTTTACTTATCTCAAAGCTGGGAGACGGAAACAACATGGCCCTCTATAGTGTGGTCAGGAGTTGATGCTCGACTGAAGAAATGCGGTGAGCTCTGTTAGCCTGGACCTCTAAGGAAGCTGGATGTGCAGTCATCTAAAAAGGCATTTAAACCAAGCTATTATCAATGTTTTAGCATGAGATTTGTAAAATAATTATTTTTTTCTTAATTTGATTGGGAAAAGGTACATTCTGAGTCATTTGGTTGCATACTAAGCTGCTTCCTTTTTGTTTCACATGAATAAAAAGTAGGCTTTTACTATAGGTCGGCAATATTTTTCTGGAATAACATTTGAATCAGTCAGTGCAAGTCAGAGGCAGAGTCTGTGGAAGATGTTTTCTGGTACAGCCCTGTGCTAAGTGTTGTTGTTTAATATTTTGTGTTTATACATCTGATGTTTAGAGGATGCTTTACTAGGTTATAATTACTGTATGTAAGAAAAATACAATTTCTTCATACAGATCTTGAGCCACTTTAGGTGAGGAAGCATTTTTAATTCATTCTGGCAGGGCACAGTTAAGTGACTTTCCCAAGGTCATGGAGTAGATAGCTGGCATTGCTGGGAATAGACACCCTATCTTGTCAGGTTTCTCTGTGGTGCTCATCTATAGTGCCACGTCATTGCCTTGGGCAAACGGAAAGACTTCTATTTTCTGATGGCCTTTAAATTTTCCGATGTTTGTTAATGTATCATGCGTTATTTCCCCAGATACTTTTTCATTGTAACTGAGAATGTTTTAACCTGTTGATTGTATTGATTTTTGATGTGGAAATAGCAGCCTGCTCCATTTCAAACTAAATTTCAAGGTCATGAAGATTGTTAGAATGGAAAAGCCACTTAGCTCAACACAGTTGTTCCTTTTATTTTTATCTCAGTCAGGTATAGGAGGAGCCTGTGAGGTCCTAGCCTTATTTTCTCTGTCCTGGATGGAATCCTGGTTACTTCAGATGCTGGAAGAATTTGGAGGAAGAAGTAAAGCTCATCTGCTGTATAAGCAGACATATAGCTGGCTGTGCTTGTGCTAGTGATATCTGATAATATTGCATGTACATCCAGTCTCCCTACCTCTGTGTTGTCCTGGCTGGGTGCTGCTGCACCACTTCTAGGGCAGTGCTGTGAGATGTTCCTCTCTGAACCAGTGACAAATGGTGGCTGTCCTATTGAGGGTCCAGCTGCTACCTTGTAAAGCAATAACATCCTTACATGATTTGTATGCTTCTAAACTTTGAATGCATTTCTGTGTCCTGTCTCCCACCACGCTGATTTTCATTTTTCCCCCTTTAATTGCAGCCCCAAGATAGGATTATAGCTTTTAGGAATTGTCCTTAAGTCCTTTCCTTTGGATGCATGCTGCATAATTTTTCCATTTAATATGGATTTCTCGTTTTGGTCAATTGCTCCTAGTCCTATTACTTCATAGTAATCTACATTTGATGCACATTTTCCTTTACAGGCCCAGCCATCTCCCTCAGAAAGTCATTCCCTGTGCACGATGGACTTGAGCCAACATACACAGAAGACTGTGGCAATATTCCCGTTGTTCGCAACAAATCTGAAACCTGACGCTAAGGATGAACAAACACCCTTGTCAGCCATACAGGTTAGTGAACTGGATTCATGCAGACCTTGGGTATGTGGGTAGAAAAGGAACGAATGCTTCTTCCAGGGCATTTCTGTATCATAGCTCATAATTTCCTGAAGAAGCTGCAACTTGTTTTTCCTCCCTCTCTCCAGAGGCTTTTGCAGTTGCCTTTGTATACATGCCTTTTGTGACTCCCTAGGAAGAACCACTGAAACAGAGCTCTCTTCTGACAGAAGAGAGCAGAACTATTGCATTTTGCTGTGCCTCCAAATCTCTCCACCTGTGGAGGGCAGGGTTTTTTGGCTGCAAAGTTGGTCAAGACATGAACTGGAGAGGGAGAGGGTTTCAAATGGGTAACTGGCTCCGGTTCCTATCGATCTTCAGCTGCTTCCAGTGAACTCGGCTCTACACATGTGAGGAAGGCGAAGCCTTGTTTTATGATTTTAGGGCATTGAGAAAAGAATGTGATGGGAGAAGGAGCAACTGCAGCTAGTCTAGGCTATCTTCTAATCCTCTTTTTATTTCTGTAATTTTAATGCATTCCATGTAGTATTTAGAAACATAGACTAAACCCCCAAAAAGGGTGTGTGTGTACTGTTCGTCCCCTGTCCCCCCATCAGCAAGTTTCTAAACCACTGAGTTGCTGGCAGCTGCAGCATAACAAAATGATGTTGTTCAGGGTAGCTCCCTCTTTGGCACAGGCTGGAATGAAATTGGGTAAGACATGAAATTAAAAAGAGCTCATTTAAAATCGAGTGCTGATTACCCACTTCCATAAATACATTGGAACACAAGAAATTTATTGCGCTTGGACATATTTGCAAGCTGCCTTTTGGAAAAGGATACAAATACACTCTGGATAATATACTTTTGCTGCTTGACTGGCAGACAATCTCTCTGTGGTTCTACTGAAAAGCAACTTAGGCTAGATCTTCCAGTAGGATGGGTATCAGAGATTAGTTTTCATTCTTTCAATGATGCTTAAGAAAATTCAGAAGGTAAAAGAGAGCTTGAGAGAGTGATTCTACTGTAAAATGCAAAATCATAGTACTTTTCAGCAAATGAGAAGCATAGAAGGCATTGCTATGGGTGCTAAATCACAGAGCAGGCTGAATTTTCATAAACAGTATGATGAGTCAAAAAATATAGCAATATAGACTAAAATACTCTACATAAAAATGTCTTCTTGACTGTAGTACTATTAAATCAAAGCAGTAGATGTCTATAAAACAAAGATGTAATATTTGAAATCTGTTAATAGAAAACTGTTTCTAGTTTTAGGACTAGATGATGACATGGGGTCAGTCCAGAATCCTAAGCAAAGATACCAAGACCTTAGCAAAACAAAAGCACAGGGCTGGAAGCCTGTGGGTTTAGTGTGCATATGTGTGGTTGTTTTTTCTCCTTTTCCCCCAAAGTAACACTGTTTTTATGAATGTACCAAACAGAATTTGACAACAAGCAGGAAATTAAACAAGTTATCTCTGAATAGTGGGTATAAAATATTCTAAAATAAAGGGAGCTAACAGAAACCAAATTACAGTGTGACATTGAGCCTTCTGATATCACTCAGAGGACATTATTTAAAAAACATCAGAAGCGTAACATGAGTCTGAGAGACAACATTGTGGTCTGAAAAATCTTCTTTGGTTTAATTGCCTCCAGAGCAGGACCAAAAGCCCCAAACTCATGCTTCCCCTGCCACATTTTTATCTGCCTCATTGTTGGATAGAACATTAAAATCTCAGTTTTCTGTTTTTGATTAATGCACTTAATTTCTTTTGTACTTATGTAAAATTATATAAAAATTATCAAGGCATGAATGATAATTCATATTGTCTCTGGAAATCAGGTGTAATCTATATAGGCTTGCTGTACATTGCTGACGTGGATCTGTAAACAAGGGCAAAGATGACTGAGGACAAAGTCAACATAACTCGTGCAGGCAATGACAGAACTGGGAAGAGAACAAGTGGAACTGCATGCTCAGTCCTTTCACTCATGGAACAAACTGTTCCACTTAAAGGCAGGGGAGGAATATGCCATGTAGGTGACTTTGTAGATGTATTATAGATTCTGGTAACAGCAGAAAAAGTTGGTATTTTACCTGTTCCCTGTGTGTGAAGAGGTTTTATCCAGATAGCATTCTCTCTGATTTAATCTATGGTTTACTGCTATGATGGGAAGTAAAGGTGGGAATGATATAATGATATGTCTGGTAGCTCCTATGACCATGAAATAAAACTCATTTAATCAGAGGAGCTATTGAAAGGTCTGTTAAAGTAGAGAAGTAGAGAACATGCATTTCTATCAGATTTCAGGGATGTCAGCTGATATTCATTAATGACTTAAAAATTTGCTTCTTCCTCTCTGTGATTTAAAATGTTTATGCAATTGAAGTTTTAAAATCTGTTTTAAATCTTCTGCAAATTATGGCTGCATCAGCAAATTTGTTTTCAATCTGACCTGTAATATCAGATATCATTGCACTGAGTCATGTTCTGCATCTCCAAGCAAGAAGACAAACTGTCTTCTTATTTTTCATTGATGTGGTATAAATGTAACAATTTTCAGCAGGCTCATGCTGCTGTTTGTAATATGGGTTGATATTTGAAATATAATTCAGCTCCGTATCTCACATCCTTTTAGGTCTGATGTGAATTAAAGTTTCAAACTGTAGTCAAAAGAAATGCAAAACTAACATGATGTACTATACAAAAATGCAAGAGAGAACACCAGTTTCAGTCCTGTGGTGTAAACGTGAATGCATAGGTGTGGATGTAGGTATCCACGATTTACAGGCTGAGAAACCAAGGCATATAGCGACTATTTATTGAAGATCATAGTAAGTTAGCCCCAAAGGTCAGAAAAGAACCCATATCTCCTCCAAATCAGACTGCTTCCTTCAGCAAACTGATACCTGTAGCTTTTTGTAATAGTTTCGGTAGGCAAATGGCTATTTACAATCTTGCCATGGATTAAGCACTGATCTTGGAGACTGGAATTAATGTTTTATTCCTCCTTTGGCAGGCTGTGTGTCATGTAACAAAGATCTTCGACTCTAGGGAAGTAATTTTTTTTCTATCTGCTATAAACTTCATTTAATAATGTTATCCAGTGTCTTGACATGTTTGAATTGAATGGAAAAAAGTCTGAAACATATGCCAGGTGGTATTACTAATTGTTAGGCTTTTATTTTAATTATTGCTTGGATATTGGTAAAGAGTACTTCAAGCTAGGGGGAAAAAACCCTTTAACAGAATAGAGCAAATGGAAAAATTGACAGATTAAAAGGTGCACTGCTAACAAGGCATGGTAGCCTGCTTGAAGATAGCATACTAGTTCTGCTTAGAAAGGATGTTAGTGCATGTACAGATGAGACAACGTTACAGAAACGTTTGATTTTATATGATCTGCATATGATCTTCCATTCAAATGAAGGTGAGACTAAAATAGGAAAAAATTACAGGTTTCCTGGATTTCATTATATCTACAAGAAAACTGAGCCAAAGCTACAAAAACCGTTGCATAGTATCAGTTATATCATATAATATTGAAGACATTAGAGAACAGAGAGAAATGGTTCCTTGCTGAAGGGTAAATAGATTTTTGATCTGCCAAGAGAGTGCTTGAACAGCTTTCTAGCCTTAGGAAATGACCCCTGATAGGCGAAATAATTTTTTTTGACACCCATTCCCACATGAAGGACTGTGCTCCATGTATGATCTATTGTATTAGTGATTAAACTGATCACTATACTGACACTTCAGGGAGAAGCAGGAGAATAGGATCTGGAACTGGAATATTCAGGTCAGGTCAGTAGCATATTACAATCTACACAATGAGGGTGCTATTTATGAGTACCTAACTGTTCTGGGACAGGTAGTGATTACGTTGCATGAAAGAAAAATCATGTGTACAAGTTATTTAACTCAGGGAAAAATATCCTTTGATTTGGATATAGATCACTGGTGCATAAGTTAACCCTCGGCCGCTTAAAGGTATTGCATAAATCAAGTAAGTGACACATTCTTTCTATAGTACTTTGAAAAGTTGAATATGACTTTCACATATGTGGGAACCAATTTGTTGCAAAAAAGAGGTAGATTGCAGTGATCCTCTGCCTGAGTAGTTTCTGGGTGGAAAAAAAGACTTTTCTCACCTTTCTAGAGAAATCTGCCTTTTTCTTCATTGCTTGGTTGTGCTGTTTATACTAAAGAAGATGCTGATGCCTCTGATGGAAGTTTTGCTAGAGCAAGTTGTTCAGAATCAGAGGGCAGAGCACCAGTAGACTTACTTGCTTTCTAGCGGGAGCATAAGCAGAAGTAAACCCTTGACAGTAATTTGAGAGCAATGGTTAATGTCTCTGATGATGGTATGAGGCTGGACTTACCAACGTTGTAATTGTATGACTCTGACTTGTTTCTTGTTATTTTCTAAATGTTGTTAAAGTATAATTGGGTGCCTTGTCATGTCTGTGTTCTGCTGGAAGCTTCCATGAGATACTTTCTTGGTGGAAGCTTGAAGTTCCTTATCTGTTCTGCTATTGTCTGGTGTGCTGGTTGCCTAAATCTGGGACACTGCACAGATATAAAAGTAAAACCTCAGAAAAGAGGAGGACTCAGTACTTCAGTAAGAGCAGCCTTTCTTAGCAAGGAGAATGAGGGACAAATAGCCAAAAAGAGAAGCCAAAAAGAAAGGGCAGGCAAAATAGTAAAATATGAAAAGCCTTTCAATAGAAAGGGCTGTCTGAGCTTTGAAGACAGTCAAAGAAGGGTCTCTACTGAGCACATGGAATTTCATAGACAGGAACCTCAACTGACAAATCCCTGCTCTCAGCTTTAACTTAACTAGTCTTACTTTCCTCTGAGACAACTAACAAAGTAGAAACATATCTGAAGAGATGACAGAGGTGACCTCTGCCTGGTATTTAGTACCAGTGCTATCAAGGTCAAAGTCTGCATCAGTTATCAGTCCCATAGAGTCAGACTTCCTGCAAGAAGCTTTAACTTGCCCATTTGTCCTTTATCTTTATGTGTATATATATACACATGTATGCATATTGATTCACCAAAATATGCATACATGTATACATAGTTAGGTATATTCATTCTGAATGTTTCTTTCTGGGCATTTTGCTTTCCTTGTTGATGTGTCTTGTTTTTTTTTCTCATAACCTCAGCACTGTTTCAAGCAGCAAGGTCCATTGGGACTGTTCACCTCACTTGCCACATAGTGAAAAGCTTCTCCTGTTGTGGTTCCTTGTGCTTGGAGAGGAGTCCACTGGGCAAGTTTTACTTCACCTAAAGACAGTTTCCCATAACACCTAGCGTATGTTATGAATGACATATTGTCACTCTAGTTTAAGCAAATCTGTGGTAAAATACAGAAGTGGGGGAAAAAATGAGGAAAATGTCCAAGTGGAGTTCACTCCAAAATGAATTCCCTCTCTATTTCAAGTTGCTTCCGATGTGGTTAATGGTAGTGTTTCAAAGGCAGGAGTTGGTAGCAAATGGGAAGAAAAGCAACAGTGAATTAAAGATTTGAAGAGATAAAAATGGTAATTTATAAGTGAGAAAGACTGATTAGAGTTGTTGTTACTTTTTAGTTAATGAAATGACCTATCTAGTCAAATTGGATATTCCTGTAGTGAGATATTTTTTCTTTATTGTCGGTTTAGCAGAATCTCTCTCTTTTCTTAGTGAAAATGAAATGGCAATTTTAGCATTCTTAATTGGTTTGGTTCTTTTCCATGGTAGGAAGTGAACTGAAAAAATACTGCTTATGAGCAGGTTATGAACTTAAGTCTAAACCCCATGCACTGTTGGCATCAAATAAAAAAGTGGCTAATGAAACAGTCTTCAGTTTCTAATTTCACAGAGAACTGATGTTGCTTTAAGGTGTAGTTCCCGCATGGAATGCATGCCGTGAATGAATATTAGTAATGAGAAGCGGAGATAATTTGTGGTTGAATAGTGTGTCTGTACTCAGAGTGACAGAATGCATAGCCAAAAATATATATTATACTTAATTCCATTGAAAGCAACAGTAGAAGTGTAAGAAAATGTTAAAATTACTCCTTTTGAATAATCTTTTTTTTTCCTAGGTAAGTGCAGGTGAATTAGGGTTGGTGTATAGCACATTTACACTGATTCTTAAGAAAGTTATACACACTCCAGAAGAATAAAAAATATTAACAGTAAATTTTTGATACAGTGACCTAGGTGATGATGGATGAAGTAAATTAAGCTATAGCTTAATTTTATAGATGGGTATTATTGAAGAACAGTTAAGTTGTCTAAAATCGAAGATTTTTGCAGCCTAGTTGTTTGTCTTGGGGACAAGTACTGGTATCTTTGGCTAGAATTCTGTGAATTTTTCTTTCTTGCTGTTCTGGCACGCAGCTCATTTTTCTCTGATGTACTAAAACATTCATAGCAGAAATGATTTCGTCCATTGCCTGGAATACTTTGCTCCTGAAGGGCTTTTCCTCTCTGCACATAATACTAAAGTTTAATCCTCTTCTCCTGCCATCCCTGCTAGCTCTGCCTTTGTCCATTATACCATTTTTAAAATTCATATAATGGTCCTATAGCCTTGTATTCTAATTTCCCCCTTTTTTTTAATTCCTACACTTCCTTCATTACATTCCTTTCAGTGGATTTCTCATCATATCCAAAAATATGAGATTTCTATCAACTAGGTTCTCCTTACAGTTCTATTTCCTGGAGTCTTATGAATTTAAATAAATGATTAAAAAATCACACTCAAATACAGAAATTGATTCTGGGAACTCAGGACAACATATTTTTGGTGCCCATACAGCAGGTGTTACTCTTTGGGTCTAGACTTCTTTATATTATTTTATTTCTCTTCTTTTCTTTTCTTTCTTTGTAAAAAGGGTGTTTGAATTTGGGATGCTTTTGTCACATGATGTCTCTTTCCAATGTTTTTTGTCCTCAAACTGTAGCTTGACAGTTCTCTACTGGCTCAGGTTGTAGGGAGCTATAATATGGAATTTGAAAAATGAATTCAGTTTCTGTCAACAGAAGGCATAACTGTGCATCTATGCAGGTAGTCATGGATTACTGCCTTGTCATAAGCCTATAAGGTAATGTGGATATGGTAAATTTGAGAGAAAGACCTGTCATTGTGAACCTGAGAAGATCAGATAGGAAGTAGTCACACAGCTGTCTCTTGTCTGCAGCACTATGACAGACTGGCACATTTTGTTTGTGGAAGGAAACTATACTTTCCTAACCTTCACTGCACTTATCTAACCTCAAAATGCTGGTAGGCCAGATAAGAAGGTAGATTGTTTCTTCCTTAGCAGTAGTGTCATCTATATATTCTCAATTCCTTCTGCCTCTGATAATGAGTCTCAGCTCTGTTGTTTCTTTATCCTTTTTGTTTGATGCAAGAGGAATAGATGGATAATAGTGCTTATTCTGAAACATATCCCTTGCAGTATTAAAAGATACTATTTCCACCTTCTTGTTGCCTAAAATATCCATATAGCTGTGGGAACTGAAAAGAAAATACCATTCATATCAATTCAGTCTTTTTGTAAATGGGTTTGTTTTTCTTACTATGATTTGGCAGAGAAGTGTTGTCAAGCTATCTGATTTATGGATTCTAGTAACCTAGGGAAGACTCATTACTTTCCTAATTTAACCACCTGAGAAAAAGTTGACCTGCCTGACAAAGAGTGGTTGGTTTTTTCTTTTTTGGCATGAATTCCTGAAAGCACTGCAGCTTTTCTAGGGACTGGGTGATAAACTGTTCTGCACAATACAGTAGTAACAGGGAAGAAAAGAAATGCACACATCCTTTAAAATACAATCATTCTTGGGCTTCATTCTGGGTATCTTTTGGCCATATATATGAGTCCAGGGCCTTTCCTATAAAGGTGGTTTAACTGATGGATGCTAAACACAATGCTTTGTAGAGACTGGTGCTGCAATTCCTTCAGCTCATTCTAGTTTTTTTTCTTTTTTCTTTTTTTTTTTTTTTTTTTAAATGACAAAGTAGGTTAAAATCAATTAAAATTATGTGAAAGGATCTTTTTATGTTGTCTGATGCTACAACAGCCCACACCTCAGATACAGAATCAAGAGTTGTGTTTGGGCTGCTGCAAATCACAGAACCAAAAGAGACTTGGAACACAAAGTGGTTTCTGGGTTTGTGTGTTCAGTGTAACTTCTTTTATCACTGTGGATCCTAGTAAATAATCCTGGTATTTTTACATTGCCAAACTTCCCAGAAATGTAGAAGTATTTGAAAAGAAATATTTGAAATGATACCCGAGTGTTTTGTCACATCTGAGAGCTGGAGTTTTTATAAGCCTTGAGGAAATCATGCAGACCTGCATAATATGTGTGTGTGGAAAAAATATTATAAATCATTCTCTTTATCTCAGAGCAAAGTAAAGACCCACAGAATGAATGACTTGCAGAGTCACGTTGTGACTCGCACAAGGTTTTTGGAAAGCCTTGAGTACTACTCAGTAGTTTCTAATGAAAAAACACTAGTAAATAGTTAAACATAATAAGAAGACTGAGCACTTTGGGTTGTTCTCATTAAAAATACTTACCGTGTCACTGTAGTGTATAGCACTCTGGCATGCTGCTTTCTCCCTACTTTTTCTTCTGTTTTTTAGATTACCTGCTCTTTTGAGAAATGCTGTTTCTATCTGTGTTTGAAGAGCTGTTATCAAAATGGAGCCAGTCCTGAATGTGGTTTTTGTGGCTTATTCTAACACAAAATCAAAGACAATTACCAAAGTTAAGGGATTTGTCCTGTGATAGCTGGTCTAAACTCTAGCAGACTTCCCTCTAATTTTGATTTACAGGGACAAAATATCCTTTCATGCGTATGGTTTAGGTAGGCTTGGGGATACAGTGACAAGACAAGATAAGCAGCTATTGTTCTGGTCTCCTGGTGTGGTACCTGTTATGAACAGAGGACATCAGTGCTGTCAGTGGGCACCATTTGCCTGCGCTAAATTTGCTGCTGAAAGAATGAACCCACTATTGATCTGTATAGATCTGTGCTGCAGCTGGAGAGCTATACATTCAACATATGAACTTTCCTCACAGTTGCCTCACTTTGGTAATGATAAGTGATGAGGGGCAAAAAAAAAGCAGTGTGACAGATGCCTGTGTCTCAGAAGAACCTAACTGAATCAACATTTTTTTCCCTTCTGTTGTCTCACCTGACTTGCAGGTCTATTACGTTAGTGACTGATGCTTGTGAACTTGGGTTTTTACCTAAGTCATGGTGTCTGTTAAGTGTGAAGAATTAAATCATGACCTTAAGAGGTAAAATGGCCTCTAGTTTACAGTGCTTCTCTAACCCTGGATGTATGGCACAGTTATGTGCATTGTTAGGCATCTCAGTCAAGCAGGACCCATTTAAAAACACATTAGATCAGTGCTGAGATATTTGTGTGAATAATAATGAACAGAATACTTTTTTTCTTATGATACTTTTGGAAAAAAACCAACCACCCAAAACTTCAGCAACCCACAGCAGTTGGTCAAGAAAAGTAATGACTAAAACTTCATGGAGAGAAAGCAGTCAAAACGTCACCCTGTTGCCTTTGACATTCTTGTTGAAAATGGAGAGTCTGTGAGCACAGTGTGAGCTATACAAAGAGATGACAATTATCCTGACTTAAATAAGCATGGATACTACTGTGGGGAGATTTGATCAGTTGTGTTCCAGACTTCTGAAGATATTTTTTTTTTTTTAATCTGCAACTTTATACTTTGATAATTATTTTTTTTTGGCTTGGGTGGGAAGAGGGTTGCTATGAATATTTATAACAAATCACTCCTACCAGAGGACACATTAAGTCTTGCAGCATAACAAAACTGAATTACCATGAAATAAACTTTCTTAATTAAACCAATTAAATTTCTTCCCAGTATGTAATTTAGAAACTCTGATAAACCCTGGTTGAAAAGGTTTGTTCTAGCCTTAAGCTGGCCTAAGAAAGAGTGAACATCTGGCCTGTATATGAAAGGCCTATTTAGGCCTTAGGCAGTGTGGAAAACATTAGCTGCTGTCCACAGCATTGAATACTTTGTGTGGCCCCAGGGCTTTGCTAAAGGACAGTGGTATCATTAGGGCACAATCATGATTATGGAATACGCTGTAACTAAGATAAGTGAGTCCTCAGACTTCTACCACAGTGCTTATAGCTGAATGAGAATTATTTCCGCTTCTTCACATTTTTGTTGTAATTCTACCAAAACATACTTTTCTTTTTCTTTAAATTTAATTTAAACTTTCTAAGTGTTGATATTGGCAAACAACATGAGGCTTTATGAAATAGTTTTTCACACTCCTTTTTCATATTACATTTCAATATTTTTGCAGGTACCAGTATCCACAGGGCATACACTTAGCACTCTTAAAAGATAACTTTTAAAGCAACTATGTAGAAGTGATACCAACAGCTCACTGCATGACTTCTGTTACAGGAACAATTGGCAATAGTAATGATAATCAATAGGAAATAGATACTCCAATTTTTTACTGTAACTGGAGGAAAAAATAAGAAAAACTTAACATGGCAAACCTATGAAAACTGCTCTGATTCCTCAATGGGAAAGTTTGGAAATGGCTTTGAGAAGTCCCCCTTTTTTCAGTGTTTCAACAAATGTAGGTTGATGTTTGCAGCACAGTTACTATATTTCATATTTATAACTATAACTATCTTTCAGCACTTCAGAAAGATAGTCCTTGGGTGACACCTCTGATACCCCAGAAAAACAACCAACCAACCAAACCCCAAAACAATGGCAGTGGAATGAAAAGTAAGTAGTTGAGTTGGAGTGAGACCTTAAAGTGAGCTTCTGTTTAAGTTCCAAGTGCGTAACATTTGTGGCAGTTGAGTAACAAGAGGTGTTTTGTTTAGAAACAACTCTGCTGTTATATATCTGAAAGTGCAGTAACTTCTGGTTTACATCTGGACACAGCTGTAAGTACCATCCAGGCCTGTGTCTAAGGCTCTCCTTGTTGCCTCTCATCTTCTTCCTGCTGTAATAGTAAAGATCTACCAGTCTGTCAGTAAGGTGAAGCCACTGCAAACAGCACAGGGTTCTGTTATTTGAGGGCTTCTGCTTTGAAGTAATGTTCTTGGTCTCTTTTGCCAGAGTCCTAAATTCATCTTGTGTAAGGAAGGGCATGATAAGAAGTGCTTTCTATTCAGTTTGTCCACTATTCCTTTTCTTTTGAATTTTCTATGTTTAAATATAAATAAGGTCTGTAGGGTTAGGACACTGTTTCTTTATTAAATAAGCAGAGAAGCATGAAGGAAAACAAGCAGGGAGATGGAGCCTACTCAATCAAGATGTGAAGGAGAGTGCATATCAGGGGCTACTGGGGACAGCTTAACCTTCCCCCTCATTTCCCTTCTCCTCCTTCACTAAAGAAAAAGGGAAAAAAAAAAGGTGAGAGAGAGTAAAGACCTGGTAAGGGCTTTTAAAAGAACATATTATCCCTTAGCTGACATTTTCATGCTTGTTTAGGAGCAACTTTGTCAAGAGAAAGGAAACTTTAAGGTAAATGCAGGGACACTTGAAAAATATGCTGTCATTGAAGATTGAAACATAATGAGACAACCAGGAGCCTCCTGCCTTAGGAAGAAGCTGAACATCTCCACTGAGAAGGTGCAGTGCCTCAAAAATGAAGTACTCATACCTGGAAAACACAGTGTTCACAATTTATTCTCGGAAGAGTCGTATGCATGTGCACAAAACCTTGCCTGGTAAGTGAGAGAAACAACTCTTGCAGCAGGCTGGAGTCTTGCTCATTAGGATGCAATAGCACTGGAAGAAAAGGTCTGTCAGCATGCTGTAAATGTTTCAGAGAACTGCTCCAGTGGTCAGTTCTTTGCTAACTGGGATATGGAAGCGATGAATATCCTTCTTTCAGTAAATCCGTGGTAGTTCTGATGAGGAAATAGTCAGGTTTCTATAAACTTACCTTATGCTGTTCTTGTAACTGTGGAGCTATTGAAATGCAGAAATGCCTGGCACTGCCAAGGCTGATGAATGATTTACAAGTATCTTTCATTAATTTCCATCTCCTAGCTTGCACTGAAAAATACTGTCTTCTTCACTGTTTCTCAGGTTGGGAAAATCATCCCCTTGCTCACAAAACCCACACACATATATTTTGAAGAAAACAATAAATAAATCTTAAAAACTCTTCTGCTGTCTATTTCAGCCTGTTACGCTTAGCAAATGCCTGAGACAAAATACAGTTGCATAGTCCAAAACTATGCCTGATGTAACTTGACATGTCTTAATATAAAAAGAATTTGTATTTCACCAGTCTCTCTTTTCCCCATGAAACCTTGTCAATGATTTCCCTCAGCAAAACCAAGGTCAGGTTTTTGTTTTGTTCTTTCTTTTTTTCTTTCTTTCTTTTTCTTTTTTTTTTTAAGAAAGGCTAGTCCTGCTTTGAGGCAAGCTGAAGAAAATACATCATGAAACAGTTTATGGTTTACATTTTGGTTTCCTGTACAGCTGTATTCGAAGGTCTTGTATTAATTTATTACTGTTGTGCCATAATGCTGCTAAAACATTATGAAAGAGTTGCTTTCTCATGGAAAGAAACAATCTAACATGTACTTTACTTCAGTGACCAAATTATTACAGGCAACCTTATGGATCGTTAAATGGATACTGTCTCATTAAGTAAGCTTTATTGGTTATGATGGCTTTTGATTCCCACTTCTGATCCCTCTCTTTTGCCTTAAGACTCTGCTGTGAAATATCTTTGATAGAGGAGCTAAAGAAAACTGCATGCAGACATCTTGAAATAAGGGCAGATACCTGAAATGACAGTGATAATAATTTTGATGGAAGATAGATTAAAAAGCACAGGAAATATATATAAAAAGGGGGGGGACGGCTATGATAAAAGTGGGCTACACACATAATCCTAACAGATGCATACTAACATGGCTTGCTAAAACTACTAACGCTCCTTGTCCATTCTAGATGTTCCTGTAATTCTCTCTAGCCTTTCTGCCCACTCTCTTGGATATATGTTTCCTTCCCCCTCCTCCCCATCTCTGGCTTCTGCTGACTTCTGTACCCACCATCAAGAAGTGTATCCTTGACCATTGTCTCTTCTTGAAATGCTTTCACAGTTCTTATATCTTTATACGGCTCCATTACTGATCACGTCCCCTGCTAATTTGTACAGAACTACCATGCAGGAAAAGGTTATTTCAGTGGTCTAACTGGTGGGTTCAGAGAGAGAGAACAGGTGAATCCTCCTATATACCCAGTTATCTAACTCCCATTGAGGTGTCTTTTGAGAAGACCATGGCAAAGCCAGGAATTGTTCTGAATTTCAATTCTGCAGTTACACCCTGGCTCAGGGTTGTGTTGTGGTGCACTTCTACCGAGGTCTCAAGCAACCAATTCTTGGCCAGACACCCATACCAGCCTTCCTGATCTTTTTGCTTAGTTTTTTTCTTAAGTTTTCTCACCTTCACAGTTTCCATTGGCACTTAATGTTTTGTTTTTCCTGACCTTATTTAGCAGCTCGTTTCTTCTTTAGCTCTTCTCCTTTCTGTTTCTCTTTTTGAATTATTTTACCACTTTTTTTTGTCTGCTTTCTCTCTGGATGATCTTGTCCAGTTGTATAATTTCACCTGTTATTGTTACACAACTGAGATGCAGCTCTATTTCTGTGCATCTGACTGGTCTGCATTCAATTCCGTGTTCTCGCTTCTCTCTGTGACAATTGCTTCTGGGTATCATGCCATCAGCTTAAACTTAATTGTATGCCTTTCTTTCTCCATCTTCTCCTTGCATGTCATTGTCGACAATGACAATATTGACACCATCGTGGTGACTTTACAACCTGAGGCAGGTTGGTTTTTTTAGATTCTGTTTTCCTCTGTGCTGCAATAGACAAGTCCTATAGAGAAACAACATTAACAAATACATAAAACTATATGAAAAGGGGAGCAAGCTGATCTGATGTAGCAGAGAACAGTGCTGTCATACCACTTCAATTTTAGGAGATTATGCCTGTGGTGACTGTGGTCAAAGAGAGAATTGAAAATGCGTTAAGTATGAGGACTTCAGACACTTTCATTATTTAATTTAAGAGATTTGGGAACGCGAAGTGAAGTGGTTTGATGTTGCACATAGCGTTCTTTTAAATTAAGCAACATGTAATGATGGAAGAACAGGTACAAATTTGATTCCAGTAGTTCTTGTCCTTATTAATTCTGAGCATTGCATTAGGAAAGGTTAAGGGGTTGTTTTGTTTGGGTTTTTTTAGGCTGTGTCTTCATTTTATGAACACTAACTATTTTCAGACTACTTGCTTTCTAAACTGTATTTCTGATTATACCACTTCAGCCTCAATGAGCTGGGTATGTGTTGATAACAAGAACTGAATTTGTCTTGACATCTTGTTTGGAATATTTCTAATCAAATATTAACATTAGCACTGCCACATGTCTCTGTTATTTCCTTTATCTTTTAGCTTAGTCCCATAAGCTTTCTCTAGATAAGAATAACACTAATGCATTACTTAAGAGTTCTTTTTTTTTTTTTACTGGAAAGCTTAAATAATATAGAGCCCAGTCTGAGTAGCAGCTACAAATTCCTGCAGAAGAAGTATGCTTAAAACTCACTCAAAAAAGACAGACCCCATGGAGACTGACTTCACTGGCTTACGTATTGCCAGTGTTGCTAGTGACACAGGAAGGACTCGTCAGTGACAAGTAACTTTAACAGGTACTGAAATCACTGTTTTATTGGGATTATGTGACAAAATTGAAAGTAAACCAGAATGTTTGATGTTGCCATAAATCTTTAATGAATGTTCTGTTTTTCTAATGTGTCAAATGCAGACCTTCTTTCCTTACACTAATAGGGAAGCAGAAATTAATCTTGTGTTTTAACTGTGGACAAAAAGACCAAAAAAAAGGGTTAAATTTGCCTTTCATGTAAACAGGCAGGGCTTAGATGGCTGAGGTACAGATGGAGGGAGGTGAAGGTATTAAGGCTGTATTGCTCAGTAGGAGCCTGACGCTGTAACCAGTGCCCATGGTATGGATGCTGTGCAACACCGAGCTGGCTGGAAGGCTGCGTGCCCTTACTGTTCCCCTTGCTTTCACTGAGAATGTTGTGTGCAAGATACGAGAGCTAAACCTTTCTTGTGTCCTTAGATTCTCCCTTCTTCCTTATTTGAATCAATGTTGTGTTTAATTATTTACTGTTCGAATGCCTGCATTTGAAGTGCACAGCCCTGAGTCTGCTTTTTGTAAGATACTGTGCTGAAACCACACCAGATCCCATTTTCTCTCTTCCGCAGCAGCAGTGGTCAGACGGTCTGTCGCATCTTGTAGGCTTAACAGTTTCACTGATAAATCTAACCGGATGCTAATGGATCTGCTGTAATACAATATGGAACAGAAGCTAGGACCCTGTGGCCTGCCATGGACCATGTAATTTATGACTGAAATGTCTCAGATATTTATGCTGACAAGAGAAATACTTGACGTTTCCTGCTAATGCGCTGGTCCACTCCTCTGACTAATTCTAGATGCATTTTTGGCCTATTTTCTTCCATCTCTCTTCTTCCCCATTTTTTGCCATCTACCCTGTCACTCACAGCTGCCAGGGCTCTTCTTTTGCCTCTGCTGCCACATTTATTTTAACAGGGAGAGAAAGTGGATGACTGCAAGAATTGCCTGGAAATAAAATGGATACTCTAATCAGTTAAAGCTAGCATTGGGATCCTTCTGCAAGTGATGATATAGTCCAACCTCACATGACTGGGCATGATTCACAAGTTGCTGAGTGAAATTGTCTGGCCAACATTATGTAGGAGACTAGACCTGAGGAGTGGATAAGGTCCCCGTGTCCCCAAAAGGCTATGAAAACATAGGCTTTTCCTCAGATGCGACCAATTTTATTCTCTATCTAGTGGAAATACAGAATTAGAAGCTGTGTATTTCTCCCACCTTGCATTTTTCCAATTTGCATTAATCTTCAACAGCCTCTGTAAGAATATTGATTTGCAATTTCTTTCCAATATAGACTGTAAATACTACTTTTTCATTTCTGATCGTACAAAAATACCTTCTTGTGTTGTTCTAATAGGTGGAATAGCTTGAACTGGCAAGGCAGCAGTTTTCACTAGATTTTTATTTTATTCTTCCAAACAGTGCTTAATATGTCAGTTTAAAAGAACTGAGAATATGACATGATTTTAACCTTTTTAACACATTGTTCCAAGAACGAAAGAAACCAGGGTATGTCACAATAGGTATAGCAAACCAGGCAAGCATTCTACAAATATTTGGTACTCTTTTCTGAGGTAAATTTTGCCTTTTTTTTTTTTTTTAATAGACTAAGATAAGGAATACACTGTGTAAAGCCTGGTTTTGCAGGCACCTTAATCTCCCTTTCTTTTAAGTTGTTTGTTGTTGATAAGTCTGAAATTTTTGCTGGTGGTTTTCTTTTTTCATCAATGCTTTTATGGTTTCATAAAGTATAAATCCTCCTTGCAGTTTCACCATCAGTCGTGTACAAAAATCCTTTAATTTTAACCTGCATAGATGCTGAAGTAAAGAGGAAATTACATATTTAAAAATAAAATAGGACAATACGATTCAAAATTGCACCAGCCTCTATTTGTTTATATGAGCATGAAAGAGAAGAGGGGGAGACTTATCCTTTGGGACTGTAAATGGCACCTCCTGCTGTGGTATTAAATTCACCATTTGCAACCTCCTGTCCTTCTCTGAGTGTAGAGGGTGGTGCCTGACTTCTTGGCGCCAGAGTGTCAGCAAAGGTGTCTAATAGATGCAGACACAGCAATGAGGATTGCTTACTTAACCTTGTTCTAGCTCAGCCCCACCAGGGACAGCCAGCTGATCCCCCCAACCTGGCCCAGGAGAGAGAGCGAGGAGGCTCCAGAAGCAGTTTATGGCTTTAATAATTCACATAGTCTCAGTTAATCTCCCTTACCAGCAGCCAATTAGTTGGGGAATATTCATACTGCCTTGATATATATTTTCTTATTACTGATCAATTAGAGGGAAAGTAATGAGGTCATATAATAACAGGTGTGACTATTAATCTTTGTTCCTCTGGAAGAAAATAAACATCTTGCAAAAAGAAAAACAGAGCAGACAGTAGTTTTTTGGTATTCTGATACTGTTTTGTATTTCCTTAAAAAGCCTTTTAGTCCAATACCTGATAGTGAGTTTGATCATCAAGACTATAACAAGCACGTGTTTAAGAGGGCTGAAACAGGATTGCTCATGTGAGCAAAGTTATTCACATACATAAATCTTTGCAGGATTGGGGTCCTTAATGATTTAGGACAAAGCACCAGTGGCAAAAAATGTTTATTCTGTTGCACCTGCATGATGCAGCAGATACTGTGAGAGCACCATTAGCTACTTAACGTACCAGCTAATGACTGGCAGACTTAAGGGAATGTAGCTGAATAGCGGGCAGCCTGGTCCATGAGGGTTAATGGTACCAAATGGCTTAGACAGTCTATGGGAATACTGGAGACAGCTTTGCAGTTGAGCAGAGTTTAAACAGCACCATATCATAAGACCATAGACACAGGAATGACATGATGAGAATTGTTGACTTACCCTTGAATTGATATTAATACAAGGAGAGAAAAAAACCTTGTCTAATATATGAAGGATTTTTTTCCCCTGTAAGCACATAACCACAGTGAATCTGCATGTGTTCTGGTGGGTTAATAGTGATATATTTCCACTGTCCATCTAACCCTCCTTTGCATAATTATATTCCTTCTCCTAAATGAGGAAAGAAAACCTATGAAATCTATCATGATGTCATCTACTAGTATGAAACAGAAATCTAGATAAGAGTGGCTGGAAGAAACCGCTGCTGTGTAGCCCCACTAAAATAGGGTGAGACAATAAAAGAAAAGGAAAAGAAAACAAAAATGATCCGGGAATACATCAAAGATACAGCAGAGAAATGTGGAATAGAAAGAAATACTTAAAAAAAAATTAAGATCAAATGCCAAGTCTAGTTTTTACCACAAAGCACCAAGCTGATTTTTCATAAAATAAAAGTCCCTGAATTGAGAAATATGTGTCTCTCTTAGATTGGATTGTGCAGTGAACAGTATCAAGAACTAAGCAATAATAAATCATCAGGCTGTATGTCAGACTGAGCACTACAAGATAAACCCCTGTTGGAATTGTCATGAAGGTGACCTTATGAGTGACTACAGAAATACTAAAAAATAAAATAATAATAATAAAAAAAAATCAATGCTCTCTTTAAAACTCTGAAGCAAATCTATTCATGCTTTGTCTTTCACTATATTTGCTATTTTAATTTGCTGTTTATTAAATGAAATATTGCTCTATCTAGGGAACACTGCATGATAAAATTATTGAAGATGCTGCTGGTGCAAAGCTATTTGTAGCAAATGAAATCCTGCTGTGTGCAATTCAGAACATCATATTGAACAGTCCAGATAGCAGCATCTGTGCATAGCTCTTAAGACTTTAGACTTGCCTTAGTTAGCTTGTTTGTTTTTACCCTGTGTTATTGATCTGGACTTCATCATATGTTTGTGTGGGGAATGGCTTTTCAGATGCTGGGAACATAGTTAGAGGCAGGTCAAGTGAATTGAAGAGAGGCATAAAATCTGCTGATTCCTAGAAGATGTCAGCACATGACAGAAAAAGCCTAGAGAGTGGGAGACCTCTTAAACTTGTATTGACGTTGTGCAGAAATTTGCAGCCTTAAAGGGGGGAAGAGTGTTTCTGTCTTGTGGACAAAGCTTGCGCTATCAGCACGGCCTTTGTGAGCTCTGACAAATAACGTTACCCTTGCATGTGCTCCAAGAGGAGCAATTCATGTTGGTTTTCGAACACTGCAGTTAAAGCTAGAGGATAAATAATACTACAGGTACAGAATCTTTTACTCATTACATATGTCAAAACTATAAAGAAAAAAAATCCCCATGCTGCCAGGATAACACGTTGTTCAGACTGATTCAATACCCTCTTGACTATGCTAAAAAAGAAGTGTTAAAAAGGAAAGAAAAAAGAAAGGAGGACTAATTTGAGTATCTGAGAAGAAGCAGACATACTGAGAAATACCTTATTCTCTGGTACAGGCCTTTTGTGTGACCTTGGGCAAATCATTTATCTCCCTGTGCCTCAGTCAATCATCTATGATAAAATAGTAGTAGTCACTTCTCTTCCAATAGAGGTTTGGATGCCCAGGATAAATGGATAAACCTGGTTAGTACAGTTATCATGGGACACACTAAAGAGGATGTTTCAGATGCTAAAGTGGCTCCAATCCACTTAGGAGAGCCTGATCTGGCTCTGTGCACAGCAAATTTGGGTATTGCTGTACTTGTGCCATGCTTTATCTATAAACTGGCTAAACTGTGTATGGTTTAATTGATCACTGACTGCAGTATTTTAGCATCTCCAGGGTTGCTTAGAGGCTTGATTAATATTTAAAAAGCTCTTTAGGATTTCAAGATGGAAAGCTTTTATTGAAATAGAAAGAACTTATTGCTACTGCTGCTTGAAGGTATTGTTCTCAAGGTTTGTTTTGATATAGTCTGCAACTAGAATGTCTTATTGGGAGCCATGCATTATTGCAGGATAGACTAAAGTCTAAAATCCTTGTACCATGAAACTTTTTCATCCTTATATTCAATAATAAATGGTTACATGACAAAAATCACCTAATCAGGACAAAACAAACTTTGTAGTCTTAATACAGAAGCTGTTAAGAGTGAGCTGTTCTTGCACAATAGGTATCTAGTACACACAGGCAGGATCTTGAAGGACGTCTATGCTACTGCAGTGTGTAGTGTGCCACATCTAAAGTAACATCATGGCATTGTCAAGGACTGTTGATTCAACACCTCCTGTGGATTTCTCTGTTCACCTATCCAAAATGCCTTATTAAATGGGTATCACAAAGTAGGTTGCATGAATCCTACTGCGTTGTTTCCAGTGGGTCCAAAAGATAAACCAGTTTTTGACAGGTACTGAGGAAATTCAGGTATTTGTTTCATCCTGTGCATTTTTTTCTAAGAATGAAGTGTTCTCACAGTGAATAAATCACTTAAACAGTGGATTTGTTGGTATAAATCAATGCAACTGACTCTTCGCAGGCTTTACAAATATAGTTAATATGTTATGAGATTTTTCTGTTTGAATAGTAAATGACTGACAATTTTTGCAAGCAAAATGCTCTTTTCTTCAGTCCAGCTTCAGAATAGAACTTCTTCAGAACTTCTCCCCCACTAGTGTTTACTGATCTCATTACTAATAAATACTGTCAGGATGGGGTGTTTTTGTGGTCTCCTACACAAGAAGAAGAAAGAAGTGGGTATGTTTCAGTTCAGCGGAATAAGTTCTCTTGAACACCAATTCATTTAGCACTGGACTTACAGAAAAATACTAGAACAGAGCAGTTGAGTTGACTGTCTCTTATTTTTTTCTTCTTTTCTTCTTTTCTTTGTTTTCTTCTTTCCTTCTCAACCCCACCCAGCGGCAATTGAATGGAATCGAGCTACTGATTGGTTTAGATTAATTGTTGCTAATCACTGAGACTGTGGGTATGGAGACTCTCTGAGAAATGCATTGAGAAGGTTATGTGCAATAAAATGGTACATCAAAAAAGTGCCAGTCTTCTGCAAAAACATCATAGCATCATCTTGGAGAGAGATCTGAGTCTGAAAACTTGGGCATTATTTGTGAGATATTGGCTATCTACATGTTCAGCCTATTGCTAGGATGGTGACCCAATTTCTCCCTGGCTTGTATGCCTGTATTCCTTCCCTGTGGAGACTACAACAGGCATAAGTTGAGGAAATGGCATTTGCCATCTGGTTTGCATCGAGTCAGGAGGTGAATGAAACACTGAGTTGGACTGATGAACTGGGAAGGGCTCCCAGGTCCTGCAGTCTGTATCTACAGGCATGTGTCTACAAGCAATAATCCCGTCCATTTTTGTCATTGTCTCATCAATAATTGAGCTGGAATTACTCGCTAACTCAGAAATTCCAATGTAAAAAGACATTTTCCAAATTCAGGAAAGCAGAAGTTTGCAAGGATCCATGCAAGGCAGGGAAAGACCATGAATGTAGTTCCTGGAAATCTTCATCGTCATCTCTCTGTTGCTGGGCAGTGATATCTTAAATCTTATATGAGCCATAGGAATCTTGTATGTGTGTCCATTTCTCTTGACTGCAGAACATCTGGCTGAGATGCAACTGTGCAGCTAGGAGAAACAGTGCTTCCCCAGCAGCACAATAGGCGGACTGAGATAGGCTTCAGCCCCATCCTGTTGTTGCTGACAGGTCTTTGTCAAGCCTGTTCTTAGAGATGTCTACTGAGGGAAACTCAGCCTGCCCTAAGAACTGTATTCCAATGCTGCATTGCCCTTTCTGTTGCCCTTTTGTGTTTTTTATTGGTCTAACTTGACTACTTCTTACTGCATTAGCTGAATGTATCTTGTTCTGTTCTCAAGCATGTGGGGCATAAATTATTTCTTTCCTGTTTGGAATGTCTTCTATCCTTTTTCATGTATCTCTTCTTCAGCATCAAACAAACAAAATCCTTTCTATCTTTTTTACCTGTTCACATTTTTTGAGGTTGGTCTTTGACTTTGCAACCCAGCGGGCTCTGCTGTGAGTTCCTTTTGTCTGCATGTTTCTGAAGCAAATTATGACAGTACAATGGGTGGAGAGAGTGGAATGATTGAGGGTTGTTCTTTACAGGCCTGACTTTGTACCTTCCTTTACTACGAATGTCTTTCTTGGAGCAGCATGATGATGCTAATTCATCTTCAGCTCATAAATATTTTTATCCTCTAACTATTTTTTTATAGGGCTTAACTTCTCTTAACTAACCAGTGATTTTATACTGTATAGATCTACAGCTTGTTATTCCTAGGTATAGTGTCTCACATTATTTATTCAATTTTCTTAACATTTCTCCAGTTTATCACAATTATTTTGAAATCTGTTTTCTGTTTTCAAATAAAATGGCAATCCTTCCAATTTTCTTGTCATCCGAGGGTGATAGCTACATGCCGTTAGAGAAAGTATTGAGCACAGCAACACTCAGGGCAAATTTTTTGCAGAAATCACACAGTGAATTTGCTGAAGTATGGAAAAACTACACTGGTAATTTCTCTTTGACAATGATGATCCCAACAGTTGGGTACTTAACCTGCAGCAGTTTCATTCATGCCGTGTTTTCCTAGCCCTTTGTTAGACTACCATGTAAGATCATATGGAAAACATTATTAGATTCAAGATACACTGTTAACTGTTCCTTCCTTATCTGCAAAGCCTATTACCTCATTAAGAAATAAAGGATGTTTTCTTGGCAAGACTACTTCCTGACAAAATCTTTGTTGGATGTAACCCATTTCTTTATTATCTTGCAGGCACCTATAATGTGTTTGATTATTTAATTCCAGAATTCTTCCAGGAAATGAAGCTAATTAGTAATTTTCCAACTCCTTTTCAAAGAATGGAAAATATAACAAAAATCTAGTCCTTTCTTCTACTGATAATCTATTGTTAATTTTCATAGCTAACCATTAATGCCTTTGAGATCACTTCTGAAAACTCTTAATGAAGTATTCTGTAGCAGAAACCAAACCAGTGGTTAATATGGCTCCTGTCTGCTATCCACTGTTTGGATTTTCAAAGTATTCATGAAGTCTTGGGTACAACTGGCAGTCAGGCCAGCTTGATGAGCTTTGGCTAGGCTAGTAAGCCTTTCTAAATCTCTTCTGCTCCCTTTTCTGTAGAAGCACTCAAAGCCATTCTCATGTTTCTTCTAAGGCAGTAGGCTGCTGGTGTTGTACTAACTTGGTAGACCAAGGCAAAAAGTTATTATCCAGTAACACTTCAAAGCCAGTACGCAGATCAAAAATCTCTTTACCTTTGCTGGGGGAATGAAAGGAGTTGACCCAATAGTAGATATTTTTTAGCCTTCATGTATTAGCCTTTTCTCCACCACAGATGTGCAGAAAAAGCACTGTGCTGGACACTGTTTTTTCTGGAAAATACATCTCTATGGCACTGCTGAAGTTAGACTTTGAACTTTCTGAACTGAATACAGCTGGCTTCGTATCCTCACTCATGGGTGACTTTACTGCATCAGAAACTTACTTTTCTCTCTTAACTTTTTTTCAGTGAATTTTATCTTCAGAAAAACAATGCAGGGATCTGTCTTTCACTGGATGCTGCTAACAGTGCTTTCTCTGTGTTTTAATAACTTTCTTCTGCTATCTCTCCGCCAATAACTGAGCATCTCCTGATCTATTTCTATTCACTTGGTATAAACATAGTAATGATGCCCATGTATCTTCTTAGTCAAGAGCATTATATACCTTTTACATACACAGAAAACAAATTTTCCAGAAAGGCAGTGATAAGGGTCATTTTGTGCTGTATGCTATTTAATCTTCCCTGTGTCAGCTCTGACCCTTACCGAGGAATTGAAAAGACGTAAACCAGCAAAAAGTAATTTACCTTCCATTGTTTAGTCCATTCAGCTTTCAGAATCAGATTTAAATGGTTTGCATTAATTACTGTGAAACCTCATGAGACTTAGAGATCTATCTTTATGGGCTTGGAAAAGATAGAGGCTGTCTCAGAAGAATAAGGGTAGAATTTTTTTAGTTGCCTTTTGGTTACAAACCTTTTCTATTAAAATTTTATAAATCAGTAAAACTTTCTTCTAATCAGCAAAAACTGTCTTAAGTAATGACGGAGATAAAACAGGAGAAACATATTTGAAGTTGTAGCCTAATTCTGGTGAACTTGGAAAGGGCTAGTGGTTAAAATATAGAATTTCTGTCTGTATTTCTGCACAGACCAAATTTTTATTGCCAGAGAAGAAGCCATAGACTGAACCCTGACTTCTGTTTCCAAGCAATACTCAATGAGTTTACACACTACTCCATATTTTGGGAAAGTTTTCTGAAGACTAATGAAACTGGCAAGTGGTTCAGCATCGGCAAAATGATTACATTCTAAATGAAATGGACTTTCGGTGACGTACTGCTCAATGTTAGTGGAGACAACTGGCAAATTGAGGGTGGGAGAAGATCAATACACAGAATCTACAGGACTTTGGATCTGTTATCCGAATTATTGATTGAGTGGAGAATTAAAACGGAGATGCAGTGAGTTTAATTCTGCTGTGTGACAGGTGGAAAATGGGCACATTAATTAGGGAGCCCCAGCAGGAACGTTCTCAGCAGGACTCGTGGTTGCTCCAGGGAATCCTTTAGTAATTCTGCCTTGTTTTGTGGTGTGTTTGATGATGTCATTCTTGAGTCTCATTTTTCTGTGCTCTGCGCTTTTTAATCTTTAAACATTCTGCCTTGCAGAGCCAGGAAATAATTGTGTATGGTAGACATAAGCAGAGGATACAGGCAGAACACTTCTGGATGGTTTTGGATGGTTCTGTCAGACGTCATTGTTCAAAAATCATGTATTTTGATAAAAGCAAACTGTTACCATTTGCTGTGCTTAACAAGCAACAGGCAGTCTCCTCTGTAAGTCCTTTTTATTGCATTTCAGGGTTGTCTGGCTTTTCCTCTTGCATGGCAATTGAGTGTTCACTTACAAAACCTTTGCCTCTCTCTTGATTTATTGCTTTCTTAATCTAAAATAAATATAACAGCTTAAATTACCCCGTTGCTTTTTGGGTAAGGCAAAATACAGCAGTTTGCATGGATGACTACAGGACTCAGGAAGGGGAAGTGACAGAACAAGTTCAACCTGCTACCCAAATGAAGCTCACAGATCCACACACTGTATCATGATTGCTCTCTTCCCTGGTACAGATTATCTCGAGATTTTAGTACGAAGTGTGTCATCTAGGTCTGTGGCAAGTGGTGTGCTCTAAGTTGTGCTTTTCTATGAAAGAGGGAAACCTCCCACACCAATTGTCTGGGTTTCCAACACATCAGAGGCAAGCTGCTAATAAGGCTCTGGCTCAGGGAGAATTTAGTCCTAACCATGACAAGAAATGCAAACAGAAATGAAAATTAACACCTAAAACTGTCATGTAATACAAAACTGCCAGAACCAATTCTAAGCTCATCAGACTTTCCATTGATTTGGACTGTTTCAAGTACTTTGCTGGTATTTTTCCCTTGACTACATTCTTGGTTTAAGTCAGTAAGATTGGTGTCCCAGAGAGGAGACAGAGAGAGGTAAACATAGAGACCTTTGAAGTAAATTACTTCCCTGATTTATTTCTGTCTCGCCTCTGCAGGAGGTAATGTTGCTTCTATTTTTCATCAGGATGTTTGAAACATTAAAGTCTTAAAGTAGGCATTTATTTCCCTGTTTTCAAAATGTTTACTCACAGTGGACGGGGGATTCATGTTTGCTGCCTGAACAAGCTAGGCTTCTTTCACAAAGTTCAGAAGGTGAGGATGGGGTGAAAAAAGATTTCCCACCATTCTTGGTGCAGCTCTCAGGTGAAGTGTCCCAACAGCCATGCCTAAAGAAAATGTATTTGATACAGGAAGAGTGGGCTACCCAGGTCTGAAGGTGCTTTCAGGATCCATAGTTCCAGGTTTGCTATTCTGAAGCTGCGAAGGCCATGGCAGCTGCAACTCTCTTAAGGTTCATGGATTACCTTGTGCAAAGCAGGCATTCAAAGCCTACAGAACTATGGTTTGATTCTTGACTTGTCCTGGAGCCATGTACTCTGGAAATATTATCATAGAATAGTAGAATGGCTTGGGTTGGAAGTGATCTTAAAGTTCATCCAGTTCCAACCCCCTGCCATGGGCAGGGACACCTTCCACTAGAGCAGGTTGCTCCAAGCCCTGTCAGGCTTGGCCTTGAACACTGCCAGGGATGAGGCAGCCACAACTTTTCTGGGCAACCAGTTCCAGTGT
Organism: Nestor notabilis; assembly: GCF_000696875.1. NCBI lineage: Eukaryota > Metazoa > Chordata > Aves > Psittaciformes > Psittacidae > Nestor > Nestor notabilis. The sequence continues at coordinate 107,251 of NW_009923049.1, read as the reverse complement.
CTCACCACTGTCACAGTGAATAATTTCTTCTGAATTATGATTATGAATTACGGCAACAGCTTTTGGGGTTGACCAGAGTGGCCCACGTTGGGGTTGATCTAAACAGTCCACACACAGTGTGGTTGTTGAAAGGTTGGAGGTGCTAGCATTTCCAGGGCTTGCAGCTATAGTGCAGCCTTGCAGGGCTTCCAGGAGCCCTTGTGCAACATCAGGCATGTCAAAGTCATGGGGACCTCTGCTTAACCTCCAGTCTAGACCCACAGCAGAGAGTTTGAAAACTCTGCTTTGGACATACAACTGGAGATACAACCAGCTTGGGGCCTGGAGCCTTTTGAGGTGCTCACAATCTGCAGTTGCAGGGCAGCTTTTTCATATAGATCAGTTCAGCTTGAATTTTATTTTGGGGCCAAGCAAGGAAAAAGATGGCTCAGGGCTCTCTAGAAGCCCAAAACACTGTCCCAAAGCAGAAGGCTATGAAAGTACTGGGCAGAATGACATTGAACAGGACCAAGGGCCATTCTTGTCCCTTTCATATTGCCAGTTCCTAGGAATGTTTCCCAGTTATTCTGGGAAATGTCATGTTTCTGTCCTTTCAAAATGCACTTTTTTTTTAATTATTTTTTAAAAATCTCTCAAATCTTCATTTAAACTTAATTTGGTCAAAACCTTTAAAGATATTTTTGGTAATCGCACTTTCTTTACTTTGGCTAGCTCTATTAATTACAGCAAGTGATCCAGAGCACTGCAGTATATCCAGGTAGCTACCATATGCAGTCTAAATGGAAACCACCCTGGTGGGTCTCTGTTACTTCAAGTTCATAAAAAATGTGCATCTACAGACTTGTAATAGGTGCAGGGGATCCTTAGCAAAAACTTTGTAAAGTGTGGTTATAAATATAAAATGCTGAGAAGAGAGAATAACTATTTTCAAAATGCAATGCAAACCTTTGAAAGATGGGCATAAACAAACTTTATACAAGCAATGTCTCTAAACCAGAGTATTTAGAGAAACACTTAAGCAATTTAGGAGAGAAGAATGATTAGTGCTAAAGCCTATTCTTATTATTCTTTCCATTCATCCATTGTAATATAATCCTAGCAGTGTCTGCTGTATTGTACAACATAGGCTGAAATTATTTACATTAAAATGGTGAAGATACTTTAACTGATCACAAATGACCATGAACGATCATCTCAATACACATATGGCAAAGTTACTTAGCTCATTGACAAAGTACAGCAAAAGTCAGAGACAAAGTCAGAGTTACTATAACTTCCAAAGATTTTCTTATGCCTGCTGGAGTGGACCAAGTATATGTTTTCAAAGATATCTCATATCAAGACATTAACTGTTAAAAAAAACAACTGCCTCTAGTGTTGCCACCAGAGTGATATGATTTCATCATGCATGCTATTAATCTAGTCCTACAAAATCCTAACATTTCTATATCTAATTAGGTAATGTGTTGTGATTAGTGACCCTACCCATTTTGGTTTAAATGCTTTGGCTGGAAAGTTACTGTTCCTTTGGAACATAGTTTGTTCCTCCATGCTTTATATTTTTGTGTAACAGTTTCATATACGAATCACATCAAGCAGAGAGTAAAACTATATTACATTACGTGTGACCTAAGTACAAAGGTTCAAATCTGATTTTCCTTAAACATTGCATTTGTGATTATGTTCATGATTATTGAGTCTTTTAATAAATGACTGGGATATGACATATTCAAGGCAGAGGTCAGGTAATTAATTCACAAATCAGACTGTGTTCTCTTGTAACTTTCTAAAATTCTTCTGATTTTGGTATGTCTGATTCAATGTAATCTCTACTTTTTTGAAGTGGTGTTCATTATTCCTGGATTCTTGTATCCTGTCATGCAGATTCTTTTCCAGACTGTATGCCCTATGCAGTACACATTTTAGCCATGGGTTTCTACCTTTATAGTCTATGGACTTATTCTTCTTTGTGGTAGATGTGCTTCAACGGATGAACCTCAGGACATGCAATAGCTATTATAATTTTACACATAAATTATCCAGAGTCTTTATTAAAGTTTCGATCATGCAGTCAGTTGAAGAAACCTCTCCTAAAGATGAGGAAAGAACAAGTAGAAAATTGGCATGATTAAATTCAAAAAGTCTGTGGCTGATAAATGAAAAAAAGAAGTCATAGGACAATGTATCCAACACTTTTCTCCGTGCTACAAAATAGAGCATCTATTTGAGGCCCCTTATTTAAACAGGAGGGCAATTTAATCTTTGGGTAACCAACAAACTACAGCAATAAATCCAAGTCCAAACAGAAGTCTGCTTGTCACAGTGGATTATTAGGGCCATCACGAACAGGGCCCCAAAGCACTATGGTATTAGACATGATACATAAATAATAAGGTAATATATTGTAGCCAGAGTTATTAGATAAGCTTTTATTAGAAAAAAAAAATACTTCCTTTAAGTGATGTGACTGTAAGAAGTAAAGAGATCGTGTGGTCTTTGGTGATTTGTTCTGCTCTGAATGTTGTCAATATTAAGAAATAATTTAATGAAAAATTGTGGGTCAGTGTAGTGTTGAGGATAGTTCTTAAAGGTGGTCTTCCATATAGTGCAGTGGTCATTACAGTTCTAATAGGAAAAATAAAACATTCAAAGAACTAGAGCATGCAAAGAATTCACTGACTTTCAACCTTCTTGCTTCTGTAGATGAATAATCTCAGTTGTCACGTGAAAAAATGCCAGTGTAGCCTACTCTATGATTAGGAAAGTATTCTGCTGTCAAGGAACTGTCAGCTTTCAGCGTCTAAACAAGGGCTTGTATCAACAAAGTGCACATTCTCGTGTTATATTTGGTACTTCTATTTCTTCAGTGGTGGATATTATATCAGTCTCTCTACTCCTACTTTTACTAGTAGTATCCTGGTAGCATCTGTACTTTTCTGCAGTTGCCTATCCATGCTTACTGTCTTCATGATGGTTAAAATCCTTGCAGAAGCCTATTCATAATAACCTGCTCGAGGTATTCCTGATAGATACATCAAGGTCTTCTGTTCTTCTACTGCATTTTTTGTTTTTTTATTACCTGGGATGAGATGCATATACAAAAATCACAGTAATTTATTTGCCTTGTGTTAAAATGCAATAAAATAGTTCCCTTCTGGTCCATTGACCATGTTACTAATAGTGGACACAGTGCTACCAATTTAAAAAAAACACCTTTATCTCTAATGTTTCAGCATTAAACTTTGTCTGAAAAGATGCTGTCTTTCTTTCAGCTAACTGTTCACCAGCCATTAGATTTTTCTAATACATTAGGCACAGTTTTGGGAAGGCTTGGACTCCCTCCTTCTCTTGTTCTGTTGCTACACATTCATTTACTAATTTTTTCTGCAGAAATCACAACCTAAATAAAGTTCACTTAAAACCTGACTTACTTGTAACCTCCTGTATATGCACAGAATTGTTTTCCAATACCATAGCCGTATCTTCTCCTCCTTCTTTTTCTCCACCCATTAAACTGTTTGATTTTGCTGTATGTCCACTGTGTGCAATTTTCAGGAAAGAACTTTTAATTAAAAGTGCAAGAATAACACCACCAGTATTTTACAGAAGCTGAGGATGAAAAGAAACTTTCTCATACAACAAACCTTTTTAACCTGTTTTTTTTAATTGCCTGGTTCTGAAATTTTATAGCCTGACATGAAGTAAATCTATAAGCAGTAACATCTGGGAAAACAGAGGGGTATGATGCTAAACCCTTCCTTGCTTGCTGCCACTAAAATCCAATGCAAAGGGTTTAGGTAAGGAGTACCTGTTTAAAGCTAACCTATGCTTTTAATGTATGTTTTTTTTTATGGTACTTTATCAGTATAACATTTATATTAGTATCAAAATAATCTGACAGTTTGGTTTTATGTGCAATTAAGTTAATGAGCTTAACATCCAAGCAAAACCAGAGGTAAAGAACCAATTGTCAGCTTAGTGGGCTGTATGACTCCCCTTGGCTCTGAAATGGTAAGTACAATAGATGTGCCTCCTCCTGTCTGTGTGTCTTGCTAGTACACTTGAGTTGCTTTTTGTTAGAGTGCAGGTTCTTAGGAGAATATTTATGTAACTGATAACTAAAATCACATGAACAGGATGATAAATGGGAACAAAGTAAGTGGAGGCAAAGCAGAAATTTCTTCTATTTCAAGCAGACCCTGAAGCAATAAGTATGAGATAGAGTCATGTTTTTTTAGCAAAGGAAGCTATAATTAGCAAACCAGTAGGCATCTTCTCAACAGAGGGCAGCAAGCCTTGTTGATAAAATACACAGGTATTATCTCACAGCTAAATGATTGCTATGTGCATGATGACCATATTGCTTAGCACTGTAGTTATTCATGGCCATGTTTATTAGGTGGGGTGGTGCCTATTCAAATATGTTTAAAATTATTGTAGTTTTGATTGTTGATGGAGTGTTCTCGAAGGCCATTGATAATCATTATTCTCCATCTACTAAAGACTTACTCGCCAACCTGTATTTTGTAAAGCCTAAATTAAAGTAAAAAGGTTTGCTGGTATAGCTATAGTATGAAGCCCTCCTGGTGAACACATGGCCCATTATATAGTTAGTAAAATTACAAGTGTGCCAACATAAGCCAGGACTATATTAGAGCTTTAACTTACAAAAAAATGTAAAAAGTATTTCAAAAAAATAACAGACGTAACTGACATTACATATGATACAGCACAAGTACAGGTTTTTATCCTAGACCTGGACTGAGGGAAGATGCAGGCTTCATCACTGGCTGTATGTGAATTGTAATGGAAACAGAAATTCCTCTTTATATTTCTCAGAAAACTGATCCAAGTGCTCCCTGCTTCTCTTCGCTTTGTCCTGTCCCTACCAGGTCAGCTCTCCCCACCTCTCCTTCGAACTTTTTGCCTCCTTCATTTTCACTCAAATGTGTGGAGGGTAAATTGTCCAACAGGGGACAAAAGGGAGCAGAAGTTGGTCCAAGAACTTCCCATAGACGTACCATGGTTCCACTCCATTCCACAGCTTCAAATCCTTGTTACCCTTAACGATGCTGAGGAAGGACTGAATTTGACCCTACTTTTTAATACTTATCTTTTCAGTGATTTCTTCCTTTTTGTCTATGTAGAGAACTCAGCTGGAAATCTCTGCAAATCTCAGTCTTTTGTATCCTTGTTAGTTTCGTCACTTTTTTTTTTGGTCATGTACTTTATTTGAAATATCTATTTTCCCTGTCTCTTTTCTCAGCTCTAGAAAGCCAACAGCAGCTAGGTTTCCAGGGATTAAGAGAGTAACTTAGAGGTCTGTCCTCATTCAGTTCTGTTCTGCAAGCTCCATGATCATGGGAAAATAAACTGGACAATTAGTGACATTTCTCATTTCCAAGGGTTATAGATCTGTTAAAGATGCTCTGGGACTGTAGGATGACAAAAGTATAAGGTGCAGTGAAGATCTGAGGCTCAAGAGGTATTATGAAAAAAAAAGTTACCAGAGCTTTGCAATACATCTGCAGACACCAAGAAACAGTTAATACATTTGCTGAATCCTAGCATGATCGTGGAATCATGGAATGGTTTGGGTTGGAAGTGACCTTAAGGTTCATCCAGTTCCAAGCCCCTGATATGGGCAGGGACACCTTCCCATCGAGCAGGTTGCTCCAAACCCCTGTCTCCACCCTGGCCTTGAACACTGCCAGGGATGGGCCAGCCACAGCTTCTCTGGGCACCCTGTGCCAGCACCTCAGCACCCTCACAGGGAAGAATTTCTGCCTAATCTAAATCTCCCTTCTGTCAGTTTAAAACCACTATTCCTTGTCCTATCACTACATGCATGGAGTACCTCTCCAGCTTTCTTGTTGGCCCCTCTATGTATTGGAAGGCTTCTATAATGTCCCTCTGGAGCCTTCTCTTCTCCAGGCTGAACAACTCCAACTCTCTCAGCCTGTCTCCAAAAGAGAGGTACTCCAGTCCTCTGAGCAACTTTGTGGCCCTCCTCTGGACTCACTCCAACAGGTCCATGTCCCTCCCACTGGGGCGGTTCGCCCCAAGCCCCTGTGTCCACCCTGGCCTTGAACTCTTCCACGGACGAGGCAGCCGCAGCTTCTCTGGGCACCCTGTGCCAGCACCTCAGCACCCTCACAGGGAAGAATTTCTGCCTAATCTAAATCTCCCTTCTGTCAGTTTAAAACCACTATTCCTTGTCCTATCACTACATGCATGGAGTACCTCTCCAGCTTTCTTGTTGGCCCCTTTATGTATTGGAAGGCTTCTATAATGTCCCTCTGGAGCCTTCTCTTCTCCAGGCTGAACAACTCCAACTCTCTCAGCCTGTCTCCAAAAGAGAGGTACTCCAGTCCTCTGAGCAACTTTGTGGCCCTCCTCTGGACTCACTCCAACAGGTCCATGTCCTTCCTATGTTGGGAGCCCCAGAAATGGATGCAGGTGAGGTCTCACAAGAGTAGAGTAGAGGGGGAGAATCACCTCCCTCAACCTGGTGGTCACACTCCTTTTGATGCAGCCCAGGACACTGTCGGTTTCTGGGCTACGAGTGCATGCTGACGGCTCATGTTGAGCTCCTCGCCAACCAACTCCCCCAAGTCCTTTTCCTTGGGGCTGCTCTCAATCCATTCTCCCCCCAGACCGTAGTTGTGCTTGGGATTGCTCTGACCCATGTGCAGGACCTTGCACTTGGCCTTTGGACTATGACATATCCAGCTTTTTCCCCCTCCGTCACTTTAGCATTCTGACACAGCCTGGTTGAAAATCAAGAAACTGCAGAATTTATGAGGAAAAGCAAACAATGCCTGGTAATTACTTGTATTAATGTTTCTCTTACAGGCATGACTTTTTTTGTGTACAGGATTTTTAAAAAAAGCAAAAGTTACAACATGTACTGATCATCCATGCAATTAAAGAGTATTCTGTGCCATGAGATAGACTTTCCTTTGTGATATTTTTATATAGCTGGAGTTAATGCTGAATATAATCTACATCCAATCAATGGTATTGTGCATCATCAGATGAAAAACATATTCAACATAACTGCTGTTAGTTCCTGTTTAAAGCCCTAATCAGAGTCTATGCCAACATGTAATCACATTGCAGAATAAATTGTTATAATATAAAGTATGTGGAATAGATACTAAGACATGCTAAAAGACTGCTTTCCATCTCCAGAAATAATTGCTGAGAGGTTTCCTTGGAAATGCCTCAAACCACATGACCAAGTGACTGTAACAGCTACTACAGTAAAGAGCACAGGGTAACAATCTGTCCAGCCTAAAAGCCAATAAATACAGGGAGGGAGATGGTGACCATGAGGCTGGTGTGACATAGTTCCCCTCTGTGCATAGGCCACTATGAAGTTTGGGTACCACTGGCATCACTATAAATTTAAGAAAGACAGAGATTTCCAGCTGAGCTCTCTGGAAGTACATAAATGGCTTTACTATAAAAGCATTTTCAGTGAAGTTAATGATTATTTGTGCCTTTAAACACCCCCTTGATTGTGAATGGTTTATCCCAAGAAACCTATCTGGTCAGAGATACCCTTTTTATGCACAATCCTCTCCCTGCTTTGCTCTTGCTCTGCACAGATATTTGCTGGTAGCGTTGCCAGTTTTGTATCAGGCAGCCACCCTTGGGTCAGTGTGATGCTCCAAGTCTCTCTCCCTCCCACCCCAGCTAAAGCTAAACAATAGAGCAGCTATAGGACATCTTGTTCCTCCAGTCCAGCTTCTGGACTATCCATCCAGGTATACAAGAATCTCACTGTTTTCGGATATGCTTTTGTTGAAGGTATGTCAGTCTCGAAAGTTTCTCTTTACCATACTGCCCGTCTTGACTTAAATGGGGTAAATAGTACATCGTTGCTAGTCTGGTTCTTTAGGGCTGAAACAGTACTGAGCATAGCCAAGCTGATAAGCTGGAGAAGGCAGTAGTGTCTGGTAGAGGTTGGTGTGGAAGGCCTGTGAGCTAAACAGGTTAGAAGAGGTGTGCAGCCCATCTAGGGATACACCTCTTTGTACGGACCAGGAGATTGGACATTGTGTAGCTCCTATGGCACTAATGTGGAAAGAGAGGAGTTTTATTCTAGTGCACAGCTTTGTGAACTGCAGTGACAGCTGCAGGGCAAGGAGGTGATTTAAAAAAGGGCTGAGTTAATTTTATGTCTTCCTAATGTGTCCCCTTTCTCTTGTATCTCTCCTAAATCTCCATTGCTCCAAAAGCTCATTCTGAGTGAGACCTTTGTGACAGCCCAGAAGGCATTAAGCCTGGGAGGGAGTCGAGACAATGAGTGCCACAAACTGTTTCTTCAGACCTGACTGTTCCTATATGCAAACATCTGCGACCAGCATTTGAAGTGTCTGTGAATGGTACTGCTAAGTAGAACTATTATGTAGTAATTCTTTGGCAATTTCCTTCTTTTGATTGCTGGTGTGTAATTGCCAAGGTCTTGGTACTCAGAAGTAGTGAAGTGGGTCTCTGCTGGGTTGCCCTGCCTCAGACCTGTGCCTCCAGAGCCAAGCAGCGGAGTCAGACACATAATTTCTCCCCAGTGTCTACTCTGTCCAAGAGGCTGAAGAGCCTTAAGGCCAGTATTGCTGGTGACCTGGTAAGGCATAACTTGTCTGAGGACTGTTATCACCCACTGCGCTGGGGACCTTTTACTCGCCTACTTCTAGTCCTTTCCTATCACGTTCTGGTTGGCTCAGCTCTCCAAAATTGGAGATGTATGGATCTGTCTTGCTTTTCCCAGAAAGTCTCTGCACTGCTTCAGAGAGAGCTATCAAGCATGTCTGGTGACTGTCACTCTCCCTTGTCTGCTGGAGCCTCTGGACCCATCTAATTAAGATGCTGTGCTTTGCTCTTGGTGTGTGCACACAGAGCACTCAACACAAAAGAAATCTGTCTCCCCTTCACTGCTTCTCTCCTGTTTGGACAAAATGAAAATCAAATGCTGCAGTATAAACATACGGGTTACAACAGTGTTTCTTGTTTCTTTGACTGTTGTTACTATGGAATATATAGGCCACTAACAGAATTATGATTTAAACATTCTCCCCACCATGAATCTGCTGTTGCACAGTTTTTAATAAAATAATTTGCAGCCGCTCCCAATCAGTTGTGTCAGCAGGTTTAGTTCATCTTTGAGGCCCAGCAGGGATGACAGTCTATTTGTTATTAGAGTAATAAATAAACAAGGAACTTGTCAGAGGCAAAACTGGTATGTGTGCCTTTGTAAGATAAATGCTGCCTTTGAATAGACAAATATTTACGGTCTTACAGACCAAAATCGTCATCCTAGCCAAGGCCTTGTATTGTGAAATTAAAGAAAAATTTTTATGATTTCTGGATCTTTCCAGTGAAGGCAAAGATGACTCGACCTAATGAAAATGTATCAGTAAATTTCATGATAACAAGCAGGCCATCTTAGCAAAGCTATAGCCCTGTAACCCTGTATCTTTCTACAGAGAAATTTATATTGGGTATTTATGTTGGCATGCTGTTGGCATAGCAAATATTAAAGTTTTTTAACATCACCTCCAATTTCATGTCCCTAAGACTGCACTACGTATGTTCTCTGAGGCTTGTGGCTGGAGGTTTTCTGAAATGCCTTAGAGGAATTAGGAGAAAGGATTTACTGAAAATCAATGTGATTCCTGATTCAAGTGCTGGAGAGCCTTTGAAAATCTTCAGAGGAGAATACAGGAGGCTGGTTTGTTTATTCCAGCCTAGCCAATATAGGTTGTATGTTTGGGGAATAACTGCACTCTACACAGAACTGGAAGGAAATGTTAAGTTTTAAAGTTTATTGTACAGCAAGTGATCTTTTATATGACTATTCTTCTGTGGTGGTAAACCAGTCACCGCATCAACAGACAGAAGGAAATATAGAGTCGAAGGGTCAAAACAAGATTGGCAAGGCTCTTATGAATGAAAAGACATGAAGCGTGAAAGCAAAAGGATGCCAGCTGTTATCAACTTTTAGGAGCTAAAGTTCCTGCATTTCATTAAAAATCAGGGAGGAAATAAAAGATGAATCAAAATAAAGTGAAAATCCTCTTACTCCTGAAAGAATTCCCAGGAGTTCTCGGACACTCCCAAGAGGAGTTAACACCTCTTGGCCCATGCATTATTTTACACTTAATTCAGTCTTACAGAGAACATGCTATGCACAGAAAGTCCCTTGAGTGTTTCTTTGCATGAGCAAAATTCAGCAACCATGGACAGAAATACAGAAGTTTGGACAGTTCCAATAGGAAATGTAGCCCAGCTCCATTTCTTGATGAAAACACTGGGTTTTATTGGAAGCAGGAGTATAAATGACAAATGGCATCACTGGTCATGAATGGTATTGCTTTTTGGAGTGAGGTATATTAAACAGGAGATGTTGAGGAATGAAGTGTTACTGGTATTATCTCTCCTTGTGCTTTGATATATAGAATCTGTAACTCTAGCCAGCAAGTTTCTTTAGAAAATTATGATTTTCTTAACTCATGCTACCTCTTATGATCTTCATACTATAATTATATATTTCAAAAAGCATTCAGAGCGAAATCACAGCTGGAGGTTGACTTTAAGTTACTTTGCTAGCTGAATCAAATCTCATTTAGAAGCAGATAAGACTTACAGGGGACTACCTCAGAGTTTCTCTTCAGGCAAAAGTTTGATACGTGTCCTGTCTTGTTACAGTGTGATGACAGCCTACGTGTAAGTCCAATTCTGATCTCAGTTGCCTTAATTAGTCAGTCTACTGTGACTATCAAATTTACCTTGTTTATACCTATGTAAGTGAATTGAGAATTCCTTTGCATTTCACAGGATCTACAGTGCAGAACTTACTGCTGTTCCTTCAGTAGTATTTTTATAAGCTGGATCCATCTTTTGGTGCTGTCATTATAACAGAGCTTATTATGAACAGCAAGCTAAATAGTCTAAGCAGCAATGAGAAGCAAATTAAAAACCCCAGAGCAGTATGATTTCATTCTTCTTCACTGTGATCTAACCGTAATGTTAAACTTGTTGTTTCTTTGAAGGGGAAATAAAATTTGCTCTTCCGTCACCTTGTTTCTGTTTTAAGACTCTAACTCATTGCCCAATTCACTAAAAATAATTTCCTAAACCCATTCTTTATGCTGTATCCTGATGTGCACACAATTTGCTGAGATCATTTTTTCTGACTGTCATCCAGCAAGCCACACTACAACTGTGCTTGTGCCCCACATGGGACACAGAGAAGCAAGATTAACCACCATCTAATTTCTACTTTTGTCATAAATGTTGCCTATAACACATGGCAGACAAAGTGTGCTCTCTGAGGAGTTTGACACAGCCACTGTCTGGCAGTCTGGGTGGTAGAGAATATATTATTTATCATACTCAACGGGATGAGGCGGGCACTGAAGCTACTTATTGGAGCAGCTGTGAACCCCCAATCTCCTTAATGTTCAAAACAGGTAATTAACTGGAAAGTAATTTATAATAACTACTGACATCTCCAGAAATCACAGAATGGGTTGTTAACTTTGCAGCTTTATTGCACTGATATTTTTGTTGACAGTTCAGTACTGAAGTCCATCAGGAAATTGTATATTCTTTATACTGAAGGAGAAATATATCTTAACATTTCTGACATGTCAATATTAGCCTTGGACTCTAGAAGAAATGGTTGGAAGCTAGGTGATTTGGAGGACAGAGCAGTAGAATGTTCTTGTCTGTGTTTGTTTTTTAACCAGTGCATGAAGAGACCAGAATCTGAACAACTAGTGTTTCATATAGCGAGAGTTTTGCCACTTACTGTATTTGGATGCTGAATTGAATCCTAAGATAACAGTATGCATCTATGTAAGGCTGACGCATCAGCAAGGGCAGCATACCAGTAGGCATAAGACTGTTGCAAACAAAAATCTGCTCTGCTTCACTCTAGCTTAAGTAAAGGGCCAAGGTCCAGGACGCTGTGAAGAATGAATTGGTTCTAACAGGGCTGTCATTCCAGATAAGCAATCAGATATTTAAAGTGGTAATGCGGAGAATCATGTTATGAGTCCATGTATCAAAACTGATTAGTAAATGGAGTCAGTTGTGGCATCTAGGGGCAGTGATAAGGGTCTGCAAATGCATCAGACAGATGAGATGCATCAGATAGGTGTTCTTACTTCATACTCTGCTTGCCCATGATAAAACCTTCCATCTTCAGATGACTACCCGGGAGTCTTAAGCTGAATGTTCTGCTCCTGTCAAGAAGGTTGTTCAGGGTGAAAGACAGCTGATTTAAGCAAGTGTTTCTGTTGAACGTTTCAGAGCTGTGAGGTGTCTTTATTATACAGTTTGATTCCTGTGAAGAGAAAGCAGAATTCAGCAGAAACCTGGTCTTTCTTAACTGAATGTTATTTGTCAAAATGCACTCAATAGTAATAAACTAACTACTGAATATATAGGAGTAAGCAGCACTATAGACTATCAGGAGATGTTTTTCTTCAAAACTTGGTGGTATTGTACTGGAGTTTGGGTTTACCTTAGAAAACTACTGTCTGTGGCTGTTAGACAATGACAGAAGTTCTTTGTATCCTCACAAACTGAAGATTTATGACCCTCATAGTAATAGCAGTTCGTTGGCAAGAGTGATAACAGAGAGTATGGGGCAGGATTTTGCCGGATTTTCAAAACCACTCAGCAATGAATAATTCTGTATCCACTGAAATGTGTCCTGTCCTTTAGTGAGAACAGAGTTAGGTGAAGGGCGAATGCTTTGAAAAATTCATCCTGTTGCATAGGATGAAGCACGTATATTGATATGATGTCTTTTGAACAGTATTCCCTGAATACTATATTCTGTTTAATTTAAAAACATTCAAGGATGAAAAAGAGAAATGGAAGTAGCGAGACAGGGAAAAGAAAACACGTAGTTTGCATGAAAAGTCTGTCTGAAAACTCGAATTGTTGAAACAGATTCTCCTGTTGACAGCCCCTATCCTTCACACACACTGAATACTGTTCCCCAGAATCTCTAACTCATTTCATGAGGGTTATGAACATGGAATGGACAACACGATTCAACTCTGAGATTTTATTTACTAAATTAAATTTTGTTTCTGTGTTTTTACGTTTGCCTAATTTAATTGGATTTTGTCTATTGTAGTGGGAAGCACATCTTCCTTCTTTGCTGAACATAAAATTAGCTTTCATTGGTGATTTGGGTTTGTTTGGATCTATATAAGCTTTTCCTCTAAATGAGTTTGTTCTTTCTAAAGCAAATATCACTCTCATATTTTGGAGGTGCAGAAAATGTGTAATCTTGTTTCTTCATTTTCCTTATTATGTTGTGTTAATTTATGTATACATTAACATGTATTTGCATGATTTATTCATTTAAAGCTGTACATGTTTATTTGAAAAGAAGCTCAAAGAGCTTTATCACAAAAATGTTAAGTCCAACACTATTGACAGAGTGTGTGTTTTTGGACTTTAGCCACAAGAATAAAAAATGGGTCTATCATTTTGTTTGATTAAGAAAACTTTCTGAAGCAAGATTTTTCATTCTTTTAGTGACTGAGGGTGAACTTCTGCAAGCAACATGAGGATTAGGGAGAAAGAGTTTAGTTCCGAAGCCCTGCTGCATAAGACTTTGTCTGAGGCATTTTCTTCTAGTCCTTGCGTAAGTCTGGCAGACTTAGAGGAGGCAACAGTAGATCAGGGTAAAGCTAATGGTTGTAAAGTGACAGCAACCACTAATCATCGTGAAAAGGAATTCACAAAATCCATCTGCAGCAAACCAGATACCTCTAGAAGTTGATAAAAAATAAGATGTCTTCATTTTCATCAACAAAATGAAAACCCACCATTTGTTAATGTTCAAACCCCCGGAAGTTCCTTTCCATAATTGTAACAATTAAATTCAATTTTTTTGGGAAAAAAGTAAACATACAGAAAGCTTTCAGATGGCGATGGTCCTTCTTCAACCTTGAGCATGTTAGAGTAGAGCTAAGTCACAGCAAAAAATTAACTTCTTCTGGAATCACTCCTACAATCCAGTCTTCACTGCACATCAGAGCTATGACCTTGATCTCCCAGTCAAGCAATCTTCAAGGTGTGGCATTTACTACCATCAAGAGAGAAAACAGTCCTGGGGTCTCAAATTTTCCACCTCCTCACAGGAAGAGTACAATATAAGAAGCTTGTATTTGTAGCATATGAAAGCCATATGTTCACTTCTGTGTAATAAAGCCCTGTCTTGGATTTTCTTTTATGAATATTGACATTCCCTAAGTTCAAATCAAAATCAGAGAGGAAAATGGTGCATCCTTCTTATTCTTTTGTTTATGTAGTTCCTGCTGCACTAATAGTTGGGCCTTTTCAATGATTTTTTGCCAAAAAAAGATGAAATCACCACTTCAGCCTCTTGTTTCTAACAGTTGAAAATTGTTAAAGTAAACTAGAAAATAAAAATTATAGAGAAGCTGAGTGGAAAATTGAAAAATCTGTAGCAGTCCATGGTGCTGTGTAAAATAATTGGCATTAATTGCTGTTTGGAGCAGGAAATAAATGATTTTCAGTTGATGTTTCATGGAAAATAACTTAATGACAATTGCTATTAAATGGATACAGTTGTTAAAAAAATGTAGTCAATGAAAAGTATGGAGCATGGAAAATTTTTCTATTAAGGGGAATTTTTCATTAAACGCCTTGGTATTCAGCATATGGACCATTCATCCAATGTCATCTCACATTTTCTGATAGGTCATCTCAAGCTGATTAAAGAGCACTGTTAGAGCACTCCTGCACTTTAGAATTGTATTAACTTGCTCTCACTGAGACAGAGTCCCTCAGGCACTCAGTTAATTGTAGCCAGTGCCCACTTTAATCCTCACACATTGTCCAGACTGTAAATCTTCACACTTGCACTGAAGAGGCTGCCTTACTTAGCTCCAGGACTCTCTGGAGGAGAGGTGGGCAACAGCTTGACCTTGTTTGCTGTGGTAATGTGGGACTAAGTTCTTCACCATGTCACCAGAGTGGCCAGCCTGAGACAGCTGAGCTTCAGGGCTGGACTGAAACTGTCAGTCGTCTTTCTGGCACATGTTCTTCAGCTCTTCCTCCACACTTGCTTCTGGCTTGCTCCATTGCCTACAAAGTGGGTAGATGTTTGGAGTTTTCACCTTGTGTCCAGTGGGCTCTCCAACCTGTGTTTCACCTGTTAATGGAGGTGAAGCCCACTGAGGCTGGTCAGGACTTCTAAAATGCCCCCTTGTTTCAGTTTTGAGATTCTTTGCTTGTAATTGTTCTCCTAGATACCATAACTGTTATTCATTGCAAAGCTAATACAGGCCTTTCCTAGGAAGAAAATGCATTTAAAATCTTCACAGCTTGTCTTTGACCACCCATTATTCCAGGTAAGCATGGGATGAGAGGCTTTCAAACCCTGAGGTTTGCAGAAGCCAGCAGAACTAGACCGGATCAGCTGCATGGGGCTGTCTACTTTAGAGGTGTTTCCCTTTAGAGCTGTGCTTCAGTATAGTCCTTGGCACATTTAGTGAAACTGAGGTTGGGCAAGAAATTTAGCAAGTGGGCTTCAGACTGTCTACAGATAATGCACATACAAAGGATAACCCCAGCAGCTATAGGGTTGCGGTGCAGAATGGTGTTCCTGGTGCCCGTTGGCTTGGGAAAGGAGAATCTGTATCTCTAAGCAGCTGATGATCTCCTCCTCTTCAAATTCAGTTTTCTCTGCTTTACCTTGAGGTCAGGATTCAGTCCTGAATAATTTTGAACAGGAAAAGAGTGTTTTTTGCTCAAGCAATCCAATTTTAAGCTGCTCAGTCTGCAGTTCTTTTCACACATACCCACTCTTCACATGCTCTTGATGATCTGCAAATAAACAAACAAAAAAATCAACAGCCACCAGTTGTGAGTTGGCCAGCCCACTCTGTTGGATTGCACTGGAATTGTGTAGGCACAGGGATATTAAAAGAACTGTGTTGAAAAGGTTTTGTGTATAAGGCTGAACCTAGTACAGAAAACGTATGTGATTGTTATTGCACAGAACTGGATTACACAATTAGCTTAGACAGAAATAACAGAGCCTTTTAAAAATTCACTTCAGGCTCACTTACTTTATTCTATGAATCAGAGAGATCCAAGGCCAAATAATCAAAATGGGAAGGAAGTAGCCAGGTCCTGTGATGAGCACCAGACAGCTCAAATTCCTGTCACCACATAGAACTCCTTACAGACTCAGAGACAAAACACAGACCTATAATCTGAAAGTTTAACATTCAAGGCACTAATTAGAGGCCAGATCTCAGTTCCTTATGTTGTCTTGGCTTTACCCTTGTTGCCTTTGGAGATCTTGGATTCTGATTACAGTATTGTGGTATGAGGCTTCAGGAAAAGCTTCAGAACAGATGTTGACGTGTAGAGGTGAATTCAGACTATGTTTGGACTGGGACCAGAATTCGAGCTCTGTGAAGCTGAGGGGTGTAAGTGTCCAGTGTTGTGGGTTTTAGCCTTCTTTGCTTATGAAAGTAATACTGTTGGATTGTAGCTTTTCTGGATAAACATCCAAATCAGTGTGCACATTTATGATGTAGAAAACATGAAAGAGAGGTTTTCGGAAGGGCTCCACAGCTACATTTTGAAAGTACCAGAATTGCAAAAGTGCTTGGCCAACCTTTTCTGACTGGTTTCCACTGAGCTTTTTGAATTTCATGAAGCATTAGAAAACTTGTTGAGGTTGATAGAGAACTTTAAAAACCAGGCCCTGCTTGAGCTGGGAGGGCAAGTTTTACCCATCTGCGTTGGGTATAAATTTTTTAGTCAGATCTTTCTGAAAATCTTATATGTGGGTTTTCCTGAGAGATATCTGCACAGTGTTTGTAACAGCACAGGAGCTGGCTTCAATGCGAGTGAGGGTGAAGCTGGAAACAGCACAGTTTAGTGAGCAAGTCTCTACTGTTTGGGTCACGTATAAGCTTGGTTCAAGGCCAGCCTTGGGATCTGTGGTGCAAATTCTGATGATGAGCAGTGTATGGGTGTGTGTATCTCTTTAGGAGTATGATGAGATTAATAATATGATAAAGTCACTCAAGAAGGGTCGTGTTTGCTACCTTTTGAGCAGGATAGAAATTCTGAAAAATAAATCCTGTGATATTTCTGTTTTCCAGCTGCTCCTTTCAAGTATATGGTAGAAGGGCAGGGGGGTTCTGGTTCTATTGGAGGCCATTCACCTGTTCCTAGGAACTGTTGCCTATTAATTTGGATGTGGCTAAGATAACTAGCGGACTAAAAACTGTGCTTTCTTTTCTATTTAATTTTCTCTGCATTTTCCTGTGGTGCAGCATCACTGTAATTCACATATGAATGTTAGTTTGAATGGTGTTATTGTTGCAAAAAAGTTTAATAGGAGCCCGAGGGTGTATAATATTATTGAAATGAAAGTTTTTTTTGAAACTCATATTTCAGAGCTCATTAACTTACACAGTTCTGTGGGGGGTAAGGATCAGTAAATGAACAGCAATTATCTGTAATCTGCTGTACATGTGCTGGTGTCTTCCTTAGCCTTGTATCTAGGTCTGTATCTAGATAGACAACCATTTATATATTCCTTCATATGATATAGACAGAACATTTTTCTTTTGAACCCATTGTTTAACACTGTACAAAAATACAAGGCCAAAAGGTCACTGTACATGTAATCTTTGACTTGAACTCAAAGTCAAGGCAGAGTCAGAATCAAGAGTCTCAGAGCTTAAGAGCTCGGGTTCAAGGGTAACACTAACTGTGCCCGTGCCCCATAGTGACCCTGCCGGTGTGGCTGGTGTGTGCTCTTTGCTTGATCACAGACTCCATGTCTGAGCTGTTGCTACAGATCTGCAGCAGGGAGTTCGTTAGTTTAGGTCTACAACAACATTTATCAGTGGCAGCGCAGAGCTTAGCATGATTCGTGAAACCCTTCCAAGGAGTCAAGGGGATTGTCAGGTCTGTACTGCAGCCTGTGTTGCCAAGGCTTCACTGACAGCAATATTCATATCAGCTAATTTAGAGCTGTTTCAGGATGATAACATACGTCACTCTTTGCCTGCTATCCTGAGTTAGCCAGTTGTGGTAAATGGATTCTGCCTTAATGCCTAGTTTTAAAGGGTTAGTAGAGTCAGACTAAACATGTTTATGTTGTAACAGGCTTATAACTTGGACAAATCAAAGTCAATGTTGGACTGAATACTTGAAGTCAATTTTCCCTAGAAAAGTTAATTTTCAGTGCAGAATTCCTGTTTCTTTGGTGATCAGTTTGGTTCCACATCTGTTCGAAAAAACCTAAAGGCTGATTTTTTTTTTCTTCTTATAGATTCATATATACATTTCTCTCTGTCTTTTCTTAGAAGAACTTGAATCATTTCTGCTGAAGCTTCCAAAACTGGTGACCTTTATGTAGAGACAAACCTCAGAAAACAAGAGCTTGAAAAAGGAAAGTTTGAGAAAACTGGGTAGGTGAAAACGGAGTGAAACAGGAAATGTGATGCTCTGATCCAGGAGCAGCTGCTCAACTTAGTCCTGACTTGTGGTGGTCCAGATACCAGTGGTGGGCATAGTGCAAGACCTGATAACGTTATACACAGGCACTGAAGGACACCTAGACACAGTGGACTGTGACTCTCAACACTGAGAGTGAATCTCAAATGGTTTATGATGGTACTGTATGTCTGACATATGGAAAAGCCTACCTTAGAAACTTTTCCTGGTTATAAACTTTGTGTTGTAATTTATTAGGTATAACCTTCCCTCAGATTCACTGCATTTATACAATTGTCCTTTTACTGCAATTTTGGTTCTAGCATTCCAAGAGCTATCCACAGATTTGGCCCTGTGGCTCTGCCACTCTGTTTTCCTCTGCTATGCCTCACCTCTCTTGCTCTTCTGTTTTCCCACATGACTTTCCCCTCTGCTGCTGTTCTGCTTCCTTAACCCAGAATCTCTTCCTCTGATGTTTTGCTCTTCTTGTTCCCTTGGAATTCATCATCTTCTTGTCCTACAGGACCTCTGCTCCCGTTATTTTACCCCGGAGGATTCCTTGCCCCCACTCCAACTTCTGACAGGATTAGGAAGCACTGTCTGCAAGAATGCTTTCCATCTGCAAGTTTCAGCAGTGTATGCCCAAGGCAGCTTGGAAGGGATTGGTTTTTATTTTAAAACACTATTTGGGAGTAATAAAAATTCCCGATTAAGTTTTTCAAATAAAAAATTGGAGTTGTTACAGGGATAACCCTAGGGTTTCATTATTTCTCCTTTTTTTAACATACAGTATTTCACAGTGAAGATGTTATACCCATTCGAACTCCACATCACCACTCCCAGAACAGGTAATTCCAGCCAGTCCTATGGGCATCTGCAGTGCACAGCACAGATCACTCACACTGCTCTGCATTGTATGAGCCCCTGTAAGGGGTGGGAAAGGAAAAAGCAAGGCTGATTTCTGAGATCAGGCTGGAAAGTCTTCCTTTATCTGGCATCCAGTGGCAATGTTTATAGAGGATATCTCAGTGGTTTTCTTATGGTACGGGAACTGGGACAATCCATTTACACTGTTGGAGGGTACAAGGGCTGCGAGAATTTGCCCATTTGAGTGTATTGATATTAGCAGTATTACTATAGATACAGGTGGCACTAACATGCTGGTAATTACATATGTCCTCTAACAACATCAAACTGAACTAGTCCCTCTCTTTTTCTTCCTTAGCCTTTACCCACCCCGAGTTTTCTGATTTTCCCCTTCCCTTTTTCATATTTTCCTTCCACTGCTGCTAGAAATTTTAAAAGGAAGTTTCCTGTCTCCACACTTGTAGTCAACTGTAGCTCCTTCAATTGCATTTACTCAGGGCTATGACAACTCTTCACTTTGAATTTTTATTAAAAAAGCTGAAAGTGGGATGGGGGAGTTTATACTCCTGATCTAACTTTTAAAAATACAACTGTTACAGTTCAAAGCCAGGCCAGCTGCTGGTAAGTGCCACTCAGAGTACTGGCTGTCAGTCTGATATTTAAAATGACTGCTTCCCTCTTCCCACTGTAATAACTTCATGTTCAACATAGAACCTCAAAGCTGGGATGTCACCCGGGGGCTGTATGTACAGCAAGTGCCGACTCGTACATTACTAGTCTTTTGAAACCAAATAATTGAAAAATCAGTTCCTCCTTACTTTTCTGTCAGTAAGACAGCAACACCAGCACTGAAAAAGATCTGCCTGTTGTCAAATCAGTGCCAAGGATGTGAAATTAGGGGCCTTCTGTTTTATTTTGTTTGCTATAGTTTCTGGTCTACTTAAATTCCGTGTAATAAATTCAGATCCAATCTGAGTCAAGTGCTGGAGCTGGCCCCAGCTTACCGATTGCTGTAGGATGGGCACTGATGGGACTAGGAGGAAAAAAGCCTTTTCTAGCCTTTGTGGAGGTATATATATATACTATTTGCATGCTTATGAACATACATATCAGGTGTCAAAACCTGCCAAATGTTACAAATTCCAGGCTTGCTCTATTACTGATGAGTTTAGCAGTGCTCATAGAAGTTGGAATAATCTCCTTGGTATATAGCTTGCACAATAGATTTGGCCAGGAATGCAAGCTTCAGACTCAGATTTCCCCAGAAATGATGATGGAGGAAGGCAATGATTTAAAATTAATACTGGAAACTTGCTTTGAAGTTTTGGTCTGTAGTAGCCTGTAATGCTTGTGACCTTGGGCAGCCCTGAACAGTATAAAGAATCATTCTTGCAAACTTCCATCTTCACAGTGTCAGCCCTTGCCTAGAGCTAATCTAATCACCCTCCTTTTACATGCAGTGATAAATGAACAGGAGTTTGGTGTTATTTAACCAGGTTTCTCACCCAAATACTTGAAGGAAAAATAGAGTTTTCTTCCTCAGAGATAATGAAAGGGTTAACTTTATTTATTTATTTATTTATTTATTTATTGTTTTGTGAGTGTCTGATGTAGCTGCTGCTGCAATTATAAAACCAAAGAGTCTCCTTTTGGAGAACTAATAGCATCGGCAATGACATCAAGCACCAATTCATCAAGAGCCACAGTGTCAACTTCAGTTTGGTAGTGCAAAACAAACAGAACGCTGAGATGCTGTTCTGGGGAGAGGAAAGAACTGCTCTGGGGAAGGCATTACATTATGGGTACCTTTTTCTTTTAACAATAACATTTAATAGCCTTTTAAAGAGCATTTTCCCCATTCCCCCAAGTAATTTCTTGGCAGGCGGTTAAGAGAAAGGAAGAAGTTGGTTTCTTTTTCTGAGGGTTTTTATATGATACTAAATAAATCTTGCAGCCTTCAGGACAACAGACTCCTCCCCCATGTTGCCCAGGCTGTCTCTTACCACCAGCCCTAGAGTGACCTGATGGTGTCTGACTGGCGAGTGCTGAGAGCATTACCAAACCGCACTGAGGGCTGAGGTCTCCAGCGGATGCCAGATGGAGCCTGCATCAAGTTATTATTATTATTTATTAATTATGCACCTGAGTAATGTGCAGAGCAATTTAAAGTTGTTAAAATGCATGTTACAAATGGAAAATGGGAGGCTTTTTCTCTAAGAATGTGTCTGTTCTCCAGGGATAGACATCTTCCTCTAAACGGAGAAGTTTTGCCTAAGTCAAGGCAGAAGGTGATGGACTCCTGGTCACCTCAACAGTGTGTCTCTCCTGGTCCCTTCTTTCTACACTGACCTTACAAG
Source organism: Nestor notabilis (assembly GCF_000696875.1). Taxonomy (NCBI): domain Eukaryota; kingdom Metazoa; phylum Chordata; class Aves; order Psittaciformes; family Psittacidae; genus Nestor; species Nestor notabilis. Next base: position 85,502 of record NW_009923049.1, on the reverse strand, counting down.
CCCCGCTGTCATATATGACACATGGTGGAGGGTCAGAGACTGCTGAGTTTGCCCTGCTGCTTTATAAATTGTGTCCCACCTGTACAAGGGCCCTCCACTGACTTTTCTTTCTGGATTCCCCTTGTGCTTGCAGAGGAGCAGGCAGAATTTATCCCTGAATATGGGATCTGGTCCTACAGCTGAAAAGAGGTGGTAGATGTTGAAGCTGCAGATCAGCATTGTGCATATGAACCTGATTTTTAGAAGCATGCCCAACAAAAGAAATAATATGAGCAGCTGTTCGTGGAGTGACTGAGAGGTGACGGAGAAAGAGAAAAGGCCTTTTCTTGCAACCAGAGGTAGCATTAAACTTGTAGAGCTTAAGGGCTAAGATGTGGGTCCTTTTTGCCTCTTCTATCATGTTGTGGCTTGTGTAGCTATATAATCTGGGACCTCTCATCGTATGGGGCTTAATATCGTTGCCCCTAAAGTCAGCTTTCCTTTGCAAGCTGAGGATACTCATGTGAGCAAAGAATAAGTAATGGTTACACGGAGAGCTGGGATGAAGAACAGGATGTGCCAGCAGTCCAAAGAAATCAGATCAGAGAAACAAGCAATAATAGAAGTATGGAACCTCTCCTGACTCCTCTCCCCGAAAATTTCTGCTCTGCTGTTTATTTTTCCCCCCTGAGCCCTCATATGGGCAGGAGTGCAGTTGCTGAGGGATTTGAAAGGATCTAGGAGTGGCTGGTATGTAGTAGAAAAGCCAGTGCAGAGGTTTGTGGAGCTGTTAGCAGCAGCTTTGGGAAATATGAGGGAGGAGTCAGAAAGAAAGAAGTAACTCTGCTCAAGAAAGAAGCCTCCCTGCTCAACATCAGTCTTGGTGAGACAGGTGGCTTTATACTGGAGCCAGGATTCCTTGGCCCAGCTCGGACTGGCCCTGTTTTGGCTCCTGAAGGTAGTGGGTATTTCTTACTATTTTAATCTCAAGTGTTAGTTTGCCTGAGGGGCGCTTTTGATATTGAATTAAAAAAAATAAACAGCACCTAATACTATATTCAGCCTGTGAACTGGACTGAATATTGTGCTGACAATCCAGTTCTTGACATTTGCATGCCACGGAGCTATGTAGTGCAGTGTGATATATATTATTCATGCTCTCATGTACCTCATTTTCACTCTGTGTGACAGCACTTCCAGGATCAAGGTTCAGCACACTTCAGTGGACCTGGAGGCTTTATGGTTCTGATGCCTGGAAGCAAAACAGAAAAGAAACATTTGGGATGTGAGGTGTCTTTTACCCAATGGATTTTCTTTGCATCGTGCCTGTTAAACAAGTATTTGGTCAGCAAATAAAAAATAACCTTGGCTCAAGCATGTACCTTAATTAAAAGCATTCAATTAATGTATATTAATTTAAGATTCAATTTAAAAAGACCTCAGTTAAAGCAATGTGGACAGCTGTGTAGACACTTTGATCTTTCTAAACTAAACTTTTTTAGCTGAGTTTAAGACATTTAGGCCAACGTGAAGCAAGGTACTTGCCAATTAGTAACAGGGGCTTAGCTCATCCTAGATAAACTGCTTTAAGTAAATCAGAATAAGCTTGTGGGCAGATAAGGACGAAATAGGTCAGAGACAACTGGTGTTGACTTAATAGATTTGCATTTCCCTCTGAGTTAGTTTAGAGCTGATGCCCTCACACTGTAGGGTGCCTTTGCTGATAGTGGTGTTTTTCAGAGGAGCTATAAAGCTGAGTTCCTGACCAACTATAAAACCCCACAAAATACTCCTTCCTCTTTCTATTCGGAATAAAATTTGTGTTTGGGATGTGTAAATTTTACATCAGTGAATCTGCCTTGTGCTCGTGGCCCTGATCCTGGGTGCAGATCAACAAGCGCACACCACAAATCAAGAGGATGTGGGGAGGATGGCTTAAAACCACTTTCGTGGTGCTCTGCCCTACTCTGGGGATAGCACAGTGTTGACTCCTGCATAACATCCATCCAGGTGGCTTTAAATTATGCAGGCTGCCAACAGCCCTTTGCAGCTAAAGAACATGAATACCCTCATCCTCTTTAGCAGGCTGAATTTGCCTTAGGGGAAGAGCGCATGTAAAGGTGCTGTGTTAATTCCATGCACCCCAACAATTGTCCTGTAGTGGATGACTCCTCATTATTCTGGCTGTGGGGTTGCCCCAACTGCTACTGTAATTGCAGAGCATCCCCAAGGAAATACTGATGCTCACTGAGAGCATTTCATGGTACTGATGCCAGTGAGCTTGGGATATTTTCATGGGGTAAATTGTCTTTGCGTGACAGAGATTCAGATCCCATGTTTTTATCAAGTAGGTATTTTGCTGTTCTCTGTTAAACAGACTCCGGAATGGCTTTTTCAGTGGTGACAAATATGTGCCCAGGAGTTATTTAGTACCTTGTTTTTCAGGAGTGCATGTCAAAGAAACTGAGTCAGCAGATGGGCCCTTTCCTCCTGCCCCAGACAGTCTCTTGAAGAAACTGACCATGGTGCTGCCCAAATATCCACTAATCATTGATAATGCATCTGAAAAGCAATGGTATATCATTATCCTTGTTATAGACACAGGAAAATTAAGGCAGAGAGAAGCTAGGTCATTTGCCTAAATCTGCACATCAAGTAACTGTCAGCCAGAGGTGTGAACTCAGAGCTGCTGGACACAGAAGCCCATGACCTGTCCCTTAGACCATTTTACTTCTGTTGAAAAGGTTATTTGACATTTGCATTCAGCTTGCAAAATGCTTTCATTCCTGACAGATTTAAACCAGTATATAAAACATTAGGCTGAGATGTAAACAAGAGAAATCAAACCCCTACACCCGGGGCCGAAACGGGCTACTCTAGTTGGACAAAATAGCACACTGCAATGGAAACATACTGTTGGATTTTGGAGACACTGACTTTTATGATGTGCATGTAAGAAAAGAGCATCAGGGTCTATAGGAGGCCAGAGATTTGGACTAACTCATTCCTCTTATTGTGATCCACGTACTATGATTCTTTGTAGACTGCCATGAAGATGGAAAGCTACACTCAGTGATCATTTTTAATTAAGAATAGTTGCTATTACTTAGCATAGTGACACGGACAGCATATCAGGGGAATTTCTAACTTTGTAAGATAGACAGAATTGATGACAAAAGTCTTTCTCGAAAGCTAATTGTCTCAAGCATATCCAAAATTGTGCTTGCTTTGCCTGTGCTATTAATCAGAGGGTGGAAGCCAGTCATGTAGGAAACACAGGGTGGAGTGTGCTGAGCTTCAGGGCAGATTCATTAGTCCACATTGGTTTTGCTGAGATTTTGGGCAAGGACTGAAGCAGAGCTCAAGATTTCACTCTGTTCAGAAGCAGATGAGATGTTGCATCAGTATTACAGGGACAAGAGTCCAGTCCTGAGACATGCAGCTTGCGAGGCCTCTTTCCTGTTTGTCCCAGACTTGCTCTCTGAGGGTCCATGACATACCCCACAGGGCAATTGGGTAGGGACACATGCCTGGCACTTGGACGATAGGGTGCTCTTGTGCAGAAGGCAGCATTTCTGTTGGTCACTTTATACTGATGGTGATTTACAGGGGGATCACTGTTGGGTGTTTCTTGTTGCTATGAGTTCAGTGCAAGGCATGAGGTTGGACTATCAGGTGCTGCTTGTCTGATCCTGGTGAACCACTTGCTTTTCATAATGAGATGTTGCAATGTGCTGTGTAGTTGTGCTGTTACTGGCTGCTTTTCCTTTTCATGTTCCCAGTTCTGACACATCACTGGGTGTCAGGATGAGGCATCTGTATGCTATGTTCTGTTGCATCCAGTTAACTTTGCAGGCTGTGGTGGGTGCCACTGGAATGCCCAAGGCAGTTTTGTGCCTGTAAGTAGGCATGGTGCTTTCTATGTGATTGCGTGACTAAAGTTATCCTTCAAAGTTACCATCTACAAGCAAAAATTCAGCTACCAGATCCACACTGAATTTGTCATCTGCTCCAAACTTTGTCCCTTTCCATCCAACCATCACTTTAAAATGTCAGAAGTCATTCCCACCAGTGAGGCTGCTGCTCTACTGAGACACTTTTAGTCTTGTGAGCCAACATCTCTCCATCTTCTTCTGTTTATATCTATTATAATCTTATTATGTATGTAATTTTTAAGTTTTCTGTAACAGTTCTATGTTTCTACCATGCTTGGAAAGGAAGGATCCATATTCATGAATAGAGGTTACAGATGTAAAATACTGATAGTGAAAAACCACAATAGTAAAAATTCTTGTATGAATCTGGGCCATGCTGATAGTCATGTCACAGGATGCCATTGAAATTAAGTTTGTATTTCTTTCCTTGTTATGTGTAATATGGGAATATTTATAGCGATAAAGCATAAGAAAAAAAGCATGTCAATGAGGGGTTAAAAATATTGACTTTTGGTGCTTATAATAGGAAGACTTTTCTCAGTTCTGCAGGCAGGCTCGTATCAACTTTGAATTCAATTTAGGGATTGAATTTAACATGCGTAACCCACTGGGTTTGAAGCTATAAAGGGACTTAAAAATGTACAACAGATAGGCCCTTAGAAGTCTAAAGGATCCTTCACAAGATGAAAAGTATTTTATGTTGTTTGAGATACAGTAGTCTCTGAATTACACTTCAAAAAACTTAACACATCCTTAAAATACATTCACAAGGGAAGATAATAATGTACAGTTTTAAATTTAGGCAGTGCATGTTCACCAATAAACTTTCATCATCTTGAATAATTTAAGCAAGTGTGGATATTATCACTGAACTTAAAGAGAAAACTGAAAAATGTGGAGACCCCTGCTTCGTGCTGATGACTGTGTAACGCTGCGAATGGTTGTAAATTCTTTGGGGAATCCACTGATGCATTCTTCTTGTATATTTATAAGAAAACTGTGGTATTAAAGTTTCATTTTCTTCTGTTTAAACCTAAGCAGAATCAGGAGTATAAAAGCCATTGAGGAATGCAGAAGTATTACTAATGTTTCAGAAAATGGAATTATTAACCATAACACAATAATGCTCAAGGCCTGCTAGATGTTGCCTACTGATCAGCCCGCCTTGAAATTATGTTTATTTGCTTAAGTGAGTTTTTGGTTTATATTCTGTGAAAACAGGTTTTTTTTCTTTCCTGTGCGTGAACCCAAAATTGCTTAGTCTGTGTCCTTTTCCCTCGGATGCGATACCATAGCAGCAGCAGCAGAAGCACACACAGTTGCTAGCTAGGTAGCTTATTATTATGGTCACACTCCAGCACACAGCATACTTGTTGGAAGTTTCCAGAAATATTGCACTGCAGTCATTTTCCTTGCCGTTATGCTAATGGAATCAGGAAAATCAATTGTCCTTAAGGAACAGGGGAATGAGATGTGCTGTAAATGCCACAGGATGAGTGATTGGTTGATTGCAGGGATGGTGATTCAAACACGCCTCATCTCTACATTATCCTGATGAATTTTTATGGCCCTGCCTTTTTTTCTTCTATAGCTGTGGAGGAAGGTTTATGGCTTGCAGCTTTTTAGTTGATTGAATGCAGCTGGCATTGTTGCAGTGCAGAACAAATAGGTACTTTTTCTTTACAGCCTTAAAAGTAGATTGAAGAAATTGCACACCAACATTTTTGCAACAAAAGCATTCTTAAAAATGCAGATATTTTATGAAATTACTTTGCTCTCCTTCTCTACTGTCAGTAATCTTTCTATCAGAATAAAGGACAAAAATTACTTGAGATTCTAGAGGAACATAGCTCCAATTTTTTATTCTTATCACAAAGAAAGCTAACTAAGGAGTTTCATTAGTATTCATTTTAGCCCAATGTAATTTTCTCCTTCCTAGTAACAAAAAAAGAAAAAACTCTATGCCTGTAACACCACTGAACCAAAGAAGGTCATCCTAAGTATATCAGCATTTTCTGTAACTCTTTCAGGTTGTATTCACAAGGTAGTAAAGATAACTGCTTCAGCTCAAATTATAATAGTTCTAGTTACAGAATATAGAACACTATATAATATAAAGGGTCTTACTAGATTGAATAAAACAACACCCAGGATCAGCTCTGATTGCCGAGCTGCTGATAGCTAAAACCAAACACGTATGAGCATTCTATTTATGTCCAATTAATTTGCTGATAATTTATTCTTCCACTATACAGTCTCCACATTACAGTCAATGTTCATGTTACATAGGGAATTTTTTTCAGAGTTGGAAACTCAGCTTGTTTTCCCTTTTGAAGGCAATAAAACTTGGGGTTACAGTATTCCCTTATGGAGTTATGTAGTTGCACCGTCATGACTTTTGGGATATTTTTCCATTACATTTTGCATCCATTTAATAGTTTCAAAAAGAAGAGATTTATAATAGCTCTCTATGCACTGAGACATCTTTCTGACACAGCTATGCCTGTGCATTTCTAGCCTGATTTATAACAACTTCATTATTTTTGGGTTGCTCCTAAACAGCGCCTTCCAGCCACATGGTTACTTGGTAATAGTTACAGGAATCCGTAAGACTTTAAGATGAGCAAAAACGTTGTTTCCCGCCGTGCCTAGATCTGCTGATGGTATCTGTAGGTGAAAGAGTGCGCTATTGTTTTAAATACAGAAGGCCTGATTCACCACTGTGTTTAATCTCATATAATAAATCGCATCTGTGCCAAGCGGGTGCAAAATACCACCGCTGATGTGATTGGGGAATTGTGATTTGATCACATTTTACACTCAGTTTGTACAGGTGTTAATATCAGCATGAGTGTAAGGAGAGGAAGAACACTAAAATTAAAAGAAATCCCTCTGTACGTAAAATTAAATTCAAATCTATGGTATTGCAAGGTTTCACTTTTACAGCACATCACTGAAAGCATAAAATGCCTCTAAGATGTGGATCAAAATCATGTTTAACAAAATACCGATGTTCTAAAGAAACGTCTATGTGTAACAGATTATAGTACACACCCCGAGTAAATGTAGGCTTAAGTAGGACATAAGTAACACGCAGTCCTTGTCTTGTATGTTTCACCTACTGACAACATTATAACGAGAAACAGAGGTGCCAGATCATAGGGCTTACCTTAACAGAGGAAATGAAATATGATTTTTTTAGCATTGTGATGACTCTCTTCACAGATGTCATGGATATTGATGACACTGTGTTTTAGGTTTTGCCGCCAGGTTACTGGAAGCAATTTTATTTTTATTCTTTTCATCCTGCTACATCTGTTATCAACACTCCCCTACAAAATCTTCACCTGTGTTTTCTTGTCGTTTCAGATACATACTCAGATAAAATTGTGAATTACAAATGCCCGTTATTGGAAATACATACTTTCTGGGTCTATTGTCTGTCAGATAGATTTGCTAGAATTTAATTTTATATACATAATATTGTTCTTTCCAGTGTCCCGGTTTCACAGTGAAGCAATTTCCTCAAAATAATTTATTGGTAATTCATTAATGTGGAATGGTAATGACCTTCTCGGCTTATTTGTTAGCAATGTTTCTTTTTTAATCTGAAGCACATAAATGTAGTTTCATTAACACATTTATGGTTAAAATTACAAAAGTTATTTGTGTTCTCCTTGGTCGTAATGGATTTGATGTGATCTGTGTCAGACACAGGGAAGCAGAAGAGCAATAGCTCTGTCACGAGGGTTCGCCAGAAGAGATTCATGTCTTCCGAAGTGCGTGTGGATTCCAAGGCGGCTTACATTGATAACGCTTTAAGAACGGCTTATTATCGTAGTTACACAGGCAGCGAGCCAGAGCCAGCTTTCTCTGACTAATACGGATGGTCTTTCGTGTTTATGTTTTGGTCAACCATCTAAGGGGATGCAAGGAAGTAGAAAGAAACCATTTTGAATGTTAATGAATGAGAGAAAATCACCGCTCATCAGATTACAAAGCCCGCGCTCATTCTGATGAGCAGCAACCAGGACATGTTTCTGTGTCTGCTTAGGCAGTAGAAAGATATTCCCGGTGGAAGTAAGAAGGCTCTCACAGTCCTGTCTCCTGCAGACGTTCGTATTCTCAGTGCATTTATTTACATTAGGGTTGTTTGTGCTGTATTATGCCTGATTGAACCAAAGTCTCTTGGAGAGCAAGGCGCTTTTGTTTTGACATTTTCACATGGAAGTCAGCCATCACCCCTATAAGGAGAGTAAGCAAGATTTATGATGGGAATATTGATTTTCTTTATACTCTGTTATAAAATACATCTAAGCACAAAAGATAAGCTAGACCTCTTTGTTCGCTCCTTCTTGCCATCTGATGTCAGGCCTTGCTGGAAGTACCTTGATATTTTAAATCATAATGCAGTGAGAAAGGCAATTTGGGATCGTCTGTACATCTTTATATATGTTTTTTAAAACCTTAGAGAGCGAGAGCTTTAGCAAGACAGAACAGAACTTCCAGCTTGTGGGAATGGGGAGATGCCTTTCCAGCAGTCCTGTGGTACCAGCCTCTAGTCACTCACCCACACCAGCTCTCCAGTCTGCCCTTAACATGCTGCCTAGCCCATGGTAGGTGTCTCTAGTAAAAGGGAAAATTGTGCTTCTCTGCTCCAGTGCTGGGAGAATGGCCAGATCTGGGGTTTTGAGGATGTTTATGTCTCTCTCCTGTGTATGCCGTGAGGGAGCTGGAGCAAGGATGAAGGTCTCACCTGTTGTTACCAGCCCTATATCCTATTGTCGTGGTTTAAGCCCAGCCGGCAACTTGGAACCACGCAGCCGCTCGCTCACTCCCCCCCTTTTCCTTCCTCCCCCCGCTCCCGGAGGGATGGGGAGGAGAATCGAAGGAATGTAACTCCCACGAGTTGAGATAACAGCACTCCAGCAACTAAGGTATAATACAAACCACTGCTGCTACCAATAATAATGATAAGAGGAATAACAAGGGAAAAGGACACAACCGCTCACCACCCGCCGACCGATACCCAGCCCAACCCGAGCAGCGATCTGGGCCTTCCGGGTAACTCCCCCCAGTTTATATACTGGGCATGACATGCTATGGTATGGAATACCCCTTTGGCCAGTTTGGGTCAGGTGTCCTGTCTCTGCTTCCTCCTGGCTTCCCCTCCTCTCTGGCAGAGCATGAGACTGAGAAAGTCCTTGGTCAGAGTAAACATTACTTAGCAACAACTAAAAACATCGGTGTTATCAGTGTTGTTCCCAGACTGAAAGTCAAAACCACAGCACTGCACCAGCTACTAAGAAGGAGAAAAAATGACTGCTGTAGCTGAACCCAGGACACCTATCAAGGTGTAGCTGAACACAACACTTGGGCCTCTTTTCCCAGATGCTTTATGTACATGGTTTGTGTGCAGTATTAGCAATGGCCACACTAAATCTGTGAGCTGTGTCTGGCTCCTGCTAATGTGACTGGAAATATCTCTTTGCAATAAGAACACGATCAGCCCAAGAGCCAAAGGTAAGCAAATTAAATCTTTCCAGGATCTGAGTCCTAGTAATTCTGTTCCTTCACCTTTCGCTTCATTTATTATGGGTCTGATTTTTTCCAGGGTAAGTTCTTTTAGGTAGGAACAACATGGACACAAAGTCAAATAATGATGTTAATAACACAGTGACTTTTTGCCATTTGCCAATTTGCAAAAACTTACTGAACATGTCTAAGATAGCAAGCATTAATAATGCACAAACCCTGCATTTTCTCCTCTCTTTGGATCTCTTCTTATTACACATATGGCTTGACCTTAAAAAAAAGAATGAGTAATTTTGTCTTGGAATGGAAAATCTTTCTACTCTGGGTTTAAACTGAAAATAGAGCCTAGCACAAACCCCAGAAACTGAAATTCATGATTGTTTCATGAATGTACTACAGAGTGTATGTACCACAGAGTCCTACGTGCATTACTGTTGCTTGTTAGAAGCCACTAACAAAAAAGAGAAGTGTCAGTTAACCTTGAAGGAAATTAATTTGGGAGCCTAACTACATCCTTTTGTGACTCTCCTTAGTTAACATGTGTACTATGGACAGAAAAATAACAAAATCGGGAGAACCTGATTACTATGAAGTAATCCCACTAGAGGGTGCAACAGAGTAAATTATTTCTTGCATGCAAATGTGTTAAACTTGCTGAGAATCAGAATTATTCCTTGTAACCGAGCCAGCTCCAAGAGTGACTGAAGCTCAAAATGTGAAGTATTGTCTGCCTGCTACTCCTCGGTCATCAAGGCTAAGACATTAAGGCAATTCTTTTAGTAACTATGCACTACCTGAAGTAGAGAGCTTTGTTCTGAATTGTTCACTTACAGCCTTTCTAGAGAAATCTGTATTCTGTGAGACATGGGAAAGGCAGAACTACCCACATTTGCTTTGGAATTAGACATGTCTGTAGTTTCAATATGGAAATATCTGATAAGTGTATTTTTCTGAAACAGATACAGCTTTTCTATTCATTTATTTATTTTTAATTTAGAGATGTTATGAGTGGCAGACATATCAAGTAAGAGTCATTCGATATTTCAGTTTCTTCCTGTTCTGTTTTTATCATGCTTAATTTCCATGCTATGCTTTTCTGCTGTGCACCCATTTTTTAGCTGTAAATTTCCCATCTCATGTGTATTCCGACAGAGAAAGAAAGATTTACTGGTATCCCATGCAAAAAAAAAAAAAAAAAAAAAAAGAAAAATTAAAAATCCAAATATAATTATGCATTGGCATTCTATTTTAATGAAAGTTACAGATGGATACAGCTTCTGCTATCCAAAAACAGCTGATGTGCAGCCAAGGTGTATACTGTACAAACACGCTAACAGTGCTGAACCATTTTGGTAAAAATTAGCTTCTTTCCTGCAGCAGTTATCTGTAAAGTCAGTCCTTCCTTCTATTTTTCCTTTTGTTGTTATTCTGTGCTTGGAGAAAGTCAGTCTTATAACTACATCAGGGTTCATATACAATTAAGCCTATATTTTCTGTATATTTGTTGAACAGAGCTATTTGGAAAATAATGCATTAAAAATCCCCCTCCCCCCAAAATCCCTCAAAAAGCAATTTATAAGTGAAGTGACTTGCAATTGCTTGCTGGATTTACAGAATTATTGACTCTACTTAATGGTGCGGCGTCAGCCCTATCCACGTGTTTTAGCTGCATGTTCACTGCCAGGATTCCTTGGTCAAGCACTGCAGAGGGGTCCTGCATGGAAAAGAGCAGTTCTTGCAAGTCTTCCTGAATGCAGACCTTTAATGAGAGATTGTGCAGATAATTTGGTAATACAATGATTGGTTGATGTACGTATGTGCATGTTTATGTATGTGTGTTTTGAACCTCTGGCTTTGTATGCTGTCAGGGAAAAGATAAGTTGAAATAACAGAAGGGTCTGGCGTAAATTGAAGAAATGTGGTAAATTCAGTTAAAGGCTGAAATGTCATCTTCAATTCACCCCTGCTGTACTTAGTTATTGCAGCACACTTGGTACATAAGGTCACCCACTGTTCAGAGTCTCGTCTAAGAGAAGGCATTATTATCTGTGATGCACAGGTACAAGAGGATAAGTGAAAGATGAGCTTTCAGCCCAACTCTGGAGTTTTCCTGTTTTCATTCAGTTTAAATGAGTCTTTTAATGTAACTGGAGGGTTTGTCCTGTAACTGAGTCTCTCTTTTGGATTATTTTATTTTTTGTTTACAGGAGTTTGCATGCTTTTTATTTTGTGTGTTTATTACATCCATATATTTATGAGTCTGGGTTATCAGGGTCATTCTGATTACTGACCCAAAGTGCTACAGAGGGGCCATTCTTTCCCTGAAGTACTTTAATGAAGATTTGGAATAACCATGGGCTAGTGTTAAATATGCAGCTGGGGTTTCACTGCCTTTTGAGCAGGTATTTATTTCATATTTAGAAGGACTTCTTTATCGTGCTGGGCTCGATCCACACAGTGTTAGCTTCTCTGGTGGTTGGTCTGCGAAAACTCCTTGCAGACCACTCTGTTCAGTGGCTGCAAAAGCAAGCATGAAGTAAGCCAGAGGGAGATTTTGTTTTATCCGCATGTGCATGATGTCTGGTTGGGCCAAGGCCCTCTGACAGCATCCTTAAGAAGGGAGTTGCTGGGATCAGTTAAGGTGCTTGGAGATCCTGGTTTCACCCAGTATCTTCACACTGGGATATACAGATTCCTTCCTGATTGTATCAGGAAAGACTTCAAAGAACCTTTGCCCTAGCATTCTGGGGCTCTCAGTGATGGGCAGTTCTGCTTTAAGGGCCAGATTGGGGTGGCTGACTTTGTTTCCCTTACTGATGAGAAAGGAAAGGCCAGTGGCTGGGATAAATGCTTTGCCCTTGCTTATAGCGGAGGTGATCTGAGGAGCAGCAGCAGAAAACCCAGCAGAAGCACTATGTACACACATACAGAACATCTGTGCTCAACACTGAGACTGTTAAATGATGTCTGCTTTATCATTTATCAATTTCACACTTGATAATTAGTTTATATTTTCATTTCTGTTTTAAGAAAGCCTGGCCTTCCATGTTCCTGGCAGCCTTTGTTCATTCATGCCCTTCCCTGCCCTCTCCCCCATTACCTTCCTTCACTTTAAAGTGAGGTCAGGGAGGCAGGTTTGCTGTGCACATAGCTGAGTAGCTAGAAGAATATAAGATCAGCAACAGAATGGAGAAGTCCTAAAATAGATTTGCTGCCAGTGAAACACAACCTTTTTTCCTTCATGACATTTGTTTTGGGGCCCTTATTCCCTGTTGAGCTTTGCTAGTTCAGCTGTGGAAAACGGACAGAAGCAAACCAAACCCTAACAAATAATATAATTACCTTTTTTTTGCATACTGGTCACAGGTTATGCTGACAACGCAAAATTAATACTTCTACTCTGTAATATAAAAAGGGATCTAGTAGGCTTGTCATTTCTGCACGTTGTGGTTGAGCCAAAGAGTAATTTTAGGTTACAGAAATATATGACCTTGAACTACCTGGTATTCTGAGTCTTCAAGCAACTACTACTTCGGATGGCATATTGCTGTGCAGCTATCATGGTCAGGGCTAAAAAAAAATCAGTTTGAAAGCTCCTCCAGCTTTTGGCACCTAAATCCTTTGGCATGTGGATTCATTTAGTATAAATTGACAGTCAGATCAGCAGACCCAATATGTGCTTCATTAAGTGTTTGACAAAGACATGTTAAGCAGTAATCAGCGCATGAGACTGTTGATGTTTTTTTAGTATTAAGTAGTACAGTGTGGTTCATGATACAGTGTTACTGGGCACCCCAAATGGTTAACATCTATCATCAGAATTACTATACAGAATATTCTGCTGAAGATATTGGAGAGGCAGCTGCATTATCTCAGATGTGGCCGTGCAGTAACCAAAGGCATAAGCTTACTTTTTAGCAGAGATCTTTGAAACAGAATGGTATGGCGTGGAGCCAGTATGTTTGATTTTTGTAGAACTATGTTCCTGTTATAATAATAGTGCTCTGTGGTTATATAGAAGGTGAATGCAAGTATTGTGGCATCTCTTTCAAATTGCTTGTTCATGAGAGAATTTTTCTTTATGCAAATACCTATCGAGGTCATTGAGCTTGTTTGCACGTGGTCTGGTTACGTACCGCCAGGACTTGACCTTTCTACATCAGTCACCACTGAAATGTAAGCACCTCCATAAAAGTGTATGGCAACCTCCTCTGGAATAGCTCACTTCACAGTGGAAGTGCAGAAGGATTCAAAACCTCTTTCAGTGAGGAAGCAAAGCCCACCCTAACCACAGACAGATAAAGGTTATACGCCTTTGCCAGCAACTGAGAGTAGTCACATTTGGAAAATGTCTGAATATTTTTGCAGTAATTGTTAAGGAAATAAAAAGATGGGAAGAAGTTGGATTTTGACAATGTGAGCTGTACAGTGCAGGATAGTCACTTGCAGCTATGACCTTGGCTTTGGGGGACCTGGCTGTAACTCTCAGGCAGCGTGTTCACCTCATAAGATAGGAAGTCTGAAGTAGATGTTTAGTGAAGTAATCTGTAAAGACTCTAAACGCATGTCAGTAAAGTGGGTGTGTTGATAGGCCACTGTCTAGATAGTGTCCTCTGTGATCCATTTCTGTACTGAAACTGCATGTAGTATCACTGAAGGACAGGGAAAGGCTATTTATTAGACCTGTAGCATCTAAATAAGAAAACATTACAGATTTGAAGTTCAGTGCCTCGCACTGCCTGTGATTTGTAGGACAAAGCCAAGGCACAGATGGAAGATAGACTTGCAGAAAAAATTTTGTGACGGAGAAGCCAGCTTTGTCTTGACTAAACTGCATGAAATGCTGTTTCCTTTGAGATAAAGTCTGGGACCAAACGGCTACTTTGCACATCTCAGAACTCCTGCTTACTCACATTGCAAAATTCTAGTATAATTTAGGATTATTATTATTATTATTTCTTCTCTTTTTTTTTTTTTTTTTAAATAAAGAATCCTGGAAGAATTTAGTAGGTGAAGAACTCAGCTGTGGTAATTGGCACTGGGTACTCTTCATTAATTAACAGATTTTTTATTTAATTCTTATTTTCCTAAGTATAGTATCAATTTCCAGGGAACACATGGCAATCACTTGTATGTTGACATTTCCTAGAAAAATCAGTTTGGTACAGTGTAAAAGGAACATTGTCTAATATGGAGAAAATGATTTGTGATTCTCTAAAATTTTGGCTCATTCTCTTATTGTCCAACCTTTCTTCCTGCTTTTTTGTTTTTCTTAAAAACCACTATTTAAAATACTCTTATGGTACAGAGTTTATGTGGTCTGTGACAGTATAGAATAGAAATTTGCGGTCATTTTTTGTAGTTCCTTCTGGGAGAGTGGCAGATGATTTATCTCCAGTGTGTAAAACCTCTGGGTAAGACATGTCTGAGGTTCCTAACGTATTCGTAACAAGTGAAGAGAACCTCATGGCACATGTGTGCAAGCAATTGTGTGAAGAGATGCTCAATTCAGTTTGCCAAAAATGCTGCATGAATTGTCAAGTGTATGGGGTTTGCATAGCAAGTATTTGGTAGTGTGGGGGCTGCAGGGGTGGCTTCTGTGAGAGGCTGCTGGAAGCTTCCCTTATGTCTGATAGAGCCAATGCAGCTCCAAGACAGACCCACTGCTGGCCAAGGCTGAGCCCATCAGCGATGGTGGTAGCACCTCTAGGATAACACAGTTAAGAAGGGGAGAAAATTACTGCACAGGAGCAACTGCAGCCAGAGAGGGGAGTGAGAATATGGGAGAGAAACAGCCCTGCAGACACTAAGGTCAGTGAAGAAGGAGGTGATGAAGTGCTCCAGGCACCGGAGCAGAGATTCCGCTGCAGCCCAGGAAGAAGGGAGGGGTGGAGGGAAGGTGTTTTTAAGATATGGTTTTACTTCTCATTATCCTACTCAGATTCGATTGATAAGAAATTAAACTGATATCCCTAAGTTGTGTCTGTTTTGCCTGTGATGGTAATTGGTGAATGATCTCTCCCCATTCTTATTGTGACCCACAAGCCTTTTGATATATTTTCTCTCCCCTGTCTATGCAAGGAGGGGGAGCAATAGAGCAGCTCTGGTGGGCACCTGGCGTCCAGCCAGGTCAACCCACCACAGCAGGTTGAGTCGAGGAGAGGATGATTGCATATCTGGATGGGAACACACTGACTGATTTAGGAAAGCTGGCTTAGTTTAGGGAAATAATTGACAGGTGTTTTGCCCTGTTTGCTGACTTGAGCAATGTAAGAAATGTTGGTTGAGAGCTTGTGAGATACCTATAAAAAAATCTGTATGTCACAGACTGCATGACTAGTGCTCAATTCAAAGATAAGTAAGAAAATGGCTTAGATAGAAAGAACCTGTACAAGTTAAGGGGTTGTTAAGGAATAAAAGCAGTACATGATGGGAGAAAGAAACTGAAGAAGAAAATGTGAGGCTGTGCTTGAGTATGCTAAGATGAAATCAGATGAAATGCCACATGTGAACATTTGCAGGGTGACTGAAGGAAGCCCCATTCAGTCAGGAGTGGCAAGAAGACTTTGTTCAGTGCCAAGTTCACTTGTTGAAAACCTGTGCTATGGAAAAATGAATATGAAGAAGAGATGAAGAGATGTTTTGGCCTTGTGATGACAATATGCACATTTTAATTGTTTGACAAATCGCATGTAAATCAAGAGCAGTGAAAGGGATATAGGCTCAGTTTCAAAAATTATCTGCCTCTGAAAATTAGGTCTTCAAACCCAGAAATAGAAATCTAAGGCAGAGCCCAGCGAAACCAATGCACAGGCTGTCAGCCCCGTCGTTCCATTTGGAACGCCTTTGAAAATGGGAAAATTATGGTAGGGAAGCAATAAAGAGCTCAGTGATCCGCTGCCTTTCACTTTGTCTTGTTGCCTACACAGATGCAGAATGCCAAATTTCTGCTGTTTCTCAGGCGGTGGTTGCGTGGGTACACCCGCCGCTTCCTTTTGCTCAGGAGACTGTGGGACAGAGCAGAATTAGGCTCATGGACACTTTTGGGGTGTGCTGTGCACAGAGGATGTCATGTAGCGAACAGGGACGTGTGTCAGCAAAAGGCAGTGTCTGGCGCTCTGTGGAGCTGGGTGTTGTAGCAGAGGAGACCTCATCAAATCAAGGATTTTGTTAAATGAGAGTGTTAAGTGAGCCAAAAGCTACAAGAACGTTGCTGTGGGCCCCATCTGGGAAAATGCCACAGATGAGATATTGTGGGAGTATGTAAGAGGATAAGTGGTAGGAAAAATGATATCTCAACATATATAAATCCTCAAAAATACATGAGGGTATAAAGTCTTAATATTAATTTCAGTGGTATTCAGGGAATTTTTTTAAAGTGGTACCTCTAGGGGCTGAAGTAAATAGTCCCCCTTAGTATAAACGTTTGATTGAATTCCCAGTGTGACAAAGTCATTGGGTATCACTAGTAGTCTGAAGTTACACAAACTGAAATCGCGATTAGTGTAATTGAATCCAGCCCAGCACTTCAAGGCACAAGCTGATCATTTGTGGACATCAGGAAGGAAATCTTCCATCCCTGCGCAGGGTTGCTTAGTGGGCGAGGTACATCACGGGAACTGTTTGTCTTGTTTGGTTTTTCATGTCTTTTGCAGATTACTCAGGGGTGACTACCAAGTCATACATTCACCTGTTGAGGGGAGTCATTACAAACCTCAGGAGATCTCACTAATGAAAAACTAGTGAAAGAAGGTGAGAAAGATCTCACCTGTGTTAGTTTCCTAAAAACTAACCAAGGGCAACTTTGCAGTTCAGCCTATATCCTTGGTCAAGGGAACAGGGATGCACTAGATCCTCTCCTACACTTCTGAGTGTAGTATTTATACAGCAGCATCTGGGCATAACATGGGCTAGGCTGTAGTGCATCACTCGCGCTGTTGTGACTTATCCTATTACTCATGAAGGGCAGCTCCACTGGAGCCAGCCAGGAAGTGCGGAGCCACTCTGGGTGCTGAGAGCAGCTGTGCAGGGAGATTGTGGCCAGCTAATGTACGTTCACATCATGCCTTCCTTTCTACTGATTTTCTCAGAGGGCAAAACCTTGAAAGCTAGTCTTGAAAATGCTATAGACAGCTCAAGATGCTGACCCAACATGAGAGGTATGTCCTCAGGGTACCATAAAGGAATAAATAAAACCCTCTTTGAAAGCCTTGGCAAAGAGATGGAGAAAGATCCGAGAGAAATGTATTTCAGAGTCCTAATTTTAACACTGGAGTGTCATGTACATAATCCTGAAGGACATCTCTTCCACTCAAAAGGGCTTCTTATTCTTCCTCTTCCAAGGCAGCATTCATAGGTGGGTTATTTACAGCCTTTGTCTCCATGAGTGACATATTGATAAATTTTATAACCACTGCCAGTGAGGAAGGGTGTAAGTTAAGAGAAACATTTTACGTTGAGCAATGAAAAACTTAAATATGAAACTCTCCACCCACCCTCTCTTTTTTTTTTTTTAAGCCAGAGGTACAGAATTCCTCAGGCATAGGTCTTCACTGGAAATTTTCCAGCCTGATCCTCATTATATGGATCATTACTGCATTACTGTAAAATCTCCTATTGATTTCAGTCATTGTGATCTGCTGGGAAAAATACCCTGTTCAAGGTTTTAATCACAGCTGTAACCTCCAAGCAGACCAGAAAGGGACACAGTCAGTGAAGAACACAGATCATTTACCTAAAATGATCCCATTAGCACTGCCGTATCAGGCGGGTGGACAGCTATGTTTCCATCCAAGAGCACCTTTGAGACAGGAGAGAGGGGGTTTAAAATGTGCGTTCCTGAGCCAGCTGGTGATCTGACTTTCAGGAGAGCTGCAGCTTGCTAACACAAGAGGATTGCTGTTTTGGCTGTTCTGGAAAAAGTGTCAGGAAGTGGATATGTTTTAAAAGCGACTTGTGCTCCTTCCTGAGCCTGTAATGAGAGAAATCAGAAAAGCAAGATGACTCGTCAGAAAACATGTACTGCTAGATACCGAAGGAACAAATCTAAGCCTTGCATTTATTAATCTCAGTTACATGATACAGACTAATGGATTAAATGCATTTATAATGTAGTTGCCAGTTAAATTTTTCACTGACTCTGAAGATGATGGGAAGTTTTCCAAATGTCCCTTGTTTAAATTTATGTTTAAACCAAAAATGATGTTTCGGGGGGTAAGAAGTGGTGGTCTGGGGACAGATGTGTGTATCATTTCTCAATATGCACATGCTGAAGAGCTTGTCAGCAGTGAAACCTACAGGATGGAGGGTAGAAAAGTGTACCCTCAGTGGTGTAATGTATAGAGTAAAGAAGAGGGATGCTATGTCTGACTGGCGATGGACTCTGCTCTCAGCAAGCACTTTTCTCAAGGAGTTTTGGTGCCTGGTTCACAGATTGTAGCTGTCATGGAGCGCATATCACAAAGCCATGCATTATGAATGTGTCTGTCTTTTAACTGGAAGTGCAGGAGAAGTACAAAGATAAATCAGGTCCTCCCTAAATGAAGGCAGGCTTGACTTTCTAAGGTCATATAAGACAAATCTCAAGCATGCAAAGTACAGGCACAACCTCTGGTGAAAGGCATGTGGCCTTGGTCTCCGCACTTGTCTCATCTGGAAAATCATGGAGTTACACTGCAGACCTTTCTGAGAGTTTGACAGCAAAGATTATATACTGGGAAGAAGTGGGGCTATTACACTTCAGATACATGTAAGGCACATCTGAATGAGTCCAGAATCCAAACGCACCTGTAAGCTGTGTTTTGCTAATGCAGCCTTAGTGTGAGTGCACTGACGATTGAAAGTACCAGCCAGAGCAGATCTGGGAGCAAAGGTGTGAGGAGTACTAATATATATGCAGAAAACAACAATTAATTAGCTGACTGTGGTTTCTGCAGCTTCTGGTTGCTCTTAACCTGTAGCAGCCTTATGAGTCTTTCTTTTATTAAGAGGTGACAAGGCCATCACCCTTGCAGGTATTTAGATGCCTTGATTTCTGTGGGAGTTAGGTGGCTCAACACTTGAGGCTCTGAGTCATAGTTCCTTCAGTTAATGGATTTCAGCTGCAAAACTTCTAGTCAGTTGTGAATCAGATGACTATGTTGGTATTGGTTATAAATGAAACACCTCATCTTGGTCAAAACCAACGTTTTTTGTTATTACCTCTAAAATCTACCCATGGCTTGTTCCAGTCTTCTTAAAGTTATTTCTTCTCTACTGCAGGGTCCGTCACATGGAGAAACATTCCCACCTCTATTAGTGGTGATGAGGAGTAATTAAGTCTGTAGCACAGAGTAGCACCTTTTTTGTGGGATTTTCTTACAAATCTGGGAAAATGGTGACATACATTCTCCTTTCAAGGCTCAGAAGAGTGCCTAGAAATTGAGTAAACTCTCTGGTTTGGAAAACATTCACCTTTGCTTAATCTCTAGATGTGGCATCAGTTTTAATAGAGTACTTACAGACCTAAAATGAAAGTAACATTACTGTGATTGTTGGCTTTTGTTTAAATCTCTATGGAATCACTTGCATGTGGAAAGATTTCATTATAGTAAAGGACATGTCAGCCATCATTCTGGTTTGTGAAAGCTTGAAAGTGTATTGACTGGAACCTAGGTACAAACAAAGGTGAATCTGTCTAATCAGCTCCATTTTCAAGCCAAGAGAAAACCAAGAAGAAGACAGCTAATACATTAATATTTTATTTTTAAGATCAGCATTTTATGCATAACTGATTTGATGTAAAAATAAATACATCACTTTTAACTTGAAATTCTCTTTGTTTTTCTGTGGCAGGTTCACTGTTTGTAGAACACAGAGACTATAAACTCTGAGATGTTTTTTGTTCTGTGCTTGTATGGCAGAAGTACAATGTAATGTTAGTTTGTGATTAAGGCTGTTGCATATGATGATAATTTAAATATCAACATTAATCTATTCCTTATATAGGACAGTGAACACAGTACAGTGGGTATCACTATATGCTCTATTATGTTAACAGAAGTGAGAAGATGGCTTTTCATTCCCAGATTTTAGTGAAGCTGTTCTTAAAGCAGAAGTAAACACAGATGTAAGACTTTCCATGCAACCACAAGGTTTATTTATAAACCAGAAAACTTGTTGATGTTTAATATTTGCTCAGAAGCCTTCAGTAGTAATTTCTACCAGCTAAAGCCATACAATTGACAAGGAGCAAAACTCAGCTCAGCCAACAGGCAATTTATGACTCTATTCTGTGTTTCTGCTTTCTATGGGTAGCAGCAAATGTCAGTGTGGATACACTCAGGAAACTCATCACTTGACACCAGAGAGAAGGGTGACCTGCCTCTTAATGGAAACCCTCTCCTTGAAACTGAGAACTGTTTAAGAAGTCATTGGACTTCATCTTGTCATTTCAAACACATTTACCTTTGATCACATGGTTGGGCCAGGGGAGAGACAGGGCAGTTGCCACAAGCCACCACCACACAGTGCTGTATCTAACGTGTTTGAAGGGGGTGGTAAGGTTTTGTTCTTTGGGTGAAGAAGAAGAAAACTCCTTTGGCAGCAATGAAGTTGAGGCTGGACAGTCTCATGAACAATTTACCAGGGCACAAGGTAGGATGAAAGTAAAGTGACTTCAGGGGCTGGAGCGCAGACATTGTTCTTCTGAAGTGAGGCTGTGTGCCACTGATGGCTCCTGCTGACTGCTGATGCTGTTGGGCCCCACGCAAGCACTATATTCATAAAAGAATGTAATTTGGGTATTTCAGTATATTCGAGTATTTAACTCACTGTCTGTACTGGTCAAAGTCACAGGCTTGGCCAAGGACTACTTGGAACTGCTGCTTGAAAACACTTTTGTATAAAAATACCATGATGAGAGATTGCTCTTGTTGAGAACTTGAGTCTTGGCTATGTTTTTGGTTTGCACGGAACTATTCAGAATCAAGACTGGTCTCGAGCAGCCTTCTATGTGTGAGGGATCCAAGCTGGAGTCAAGTTTTAAGTGAGCTATACAGTGTTATTTGTGAACAGAAGTTGTTTTAAGCTGTTTTAAGGAGTTACAGGGAGTTCAAGGAAGGGTTAAGCTGTTTACATACACATAGCTAGAGACAGGATTATGTAGTATTTGAATGACTGGTTTGATCAGCAATGCTTTACTCTCATGTTCTTTTGCTTGTCTTTTCAGAGAACAGAACAAAGTGCTTTATAAACACTCGCTTAATATTTCTTACAACATTTTTTAACTTGGCCTTTTCTAGTTTTTTGAACTTAAAAAACAAGTGCACCGAACTGTCATTTGGTTATAAACTTCACTGTATCACTTCACTGCTACGAGAAAATACTCCCTACACATGAATACCAATTAGTCCACAGTTTATAAAGGGTATTAATGGCTGCAGTAGGTTAATACATTTAACAAATAAATGAACCACAAGACAACCTGGCAAATATGGGATAAAGAAAATATGACAGTTTAGATTCTTTATAGAGGCATAAACCCCAGCTCCGACCAAGATAAAAATAAATAATAAACTTTCATTTTAATAAAAATGTGGTTTTGGAAAGATAAGAAAATATGAATTTATGTTAATACTGTTGTAGCAGACATCAGCATGAACATTAAGGAAGTGCAGCTTATATTTTCATCGCAGTTGTAATTTATATTCACAAAATATTTTGTTCCCTATGGTCAATTAGAAGGGTAAACATTTTCCTTTAATTTTTCTAAATAAATAACTGAAACAAAATGTGTTTGTAAATTGCCATGCTGTTGATCTTCCTCTAGGAAGTATTACCATTTTCAGGTAATTTGCAGTTTCTTGTCTGGAATAGTTATTTAGACACGCTGACATTCCTCCTGTGCCCGGCCGTTGCCTTCCTATCAGGGGAGTATTTTAGATTACGACTACCCAGGTGCTCTGCTGCAAGGCAGTACCTCTCGCTCAAATCTTTCTTCCTAAAAGAACATTGCTGCTTCATGAAGAGTATGAGGGAGTTGGTGAAAATCCTTTAAAACCTGGTCTCTGAATCTTCACCATATCTGCACAAGAAATTTTCTTGACAGGCAGTTTCTTGGCATTGACTGGCTGTCAGCAGGAGCTGCAAATCCCCTGAAAATGTGAGAGTCCAGTTCCTCACACAGAGTGGAGGAGGCTGTTTGGAGACTTCTTGCATGACATATTATAGAAATAGTTACAAATTCATTCTAAGCCTGTTTTTGGTCAAAACAAGCTTAGCATTGTAAAAGAGTGAACACAAAGGTCCAGTTCAACTAAGTATAGGGCAGACATGAAGTCTGTTCAGTCCTTGCTGATCAAATAATCTATTCTTGCCAGTAAATCCTAGTGAAGTTGGTTACTGGTCCAGAAGATGAAAGCCTGTGCTCTGCTTAGCTTCATGCCTATAATTCTAGAATCCTAGTTTAATTTTTATTTAGGGAAAAAAAAAATATAATTGCCAAGCATACCATATATTTTTAAGTTCACCTTATCTTCTCCTATGTTCCTGACCCGCTAAAACAAACTAAAATGAACATACCAAGAACATGCACCACACTTCTTGATTGGAAAGTCTGTGTGATCTAAACATGTTCTTAAGCACTTTGTTGAATTTTGACATAAGTATTTTATCCATGCAGTAATTGAAATGTTTTTTTAAATGGATACTTTAATCACTATACAGTAGGACCATTCTCTGCCCAGGCCAAACAACATGTTATTATTTTATGACGTGATGGATTAAGATTTTGCCTTGTCCTCTTTAAATGTTCACTTGATATGCTGTGGAGAGGAAGGAGATATAGTTATCTAATTATTATTTTGAAGAGGAGTCTTCTTTCTTGATATTTTGTTAAAGAGACTTAAATTTATAACATGATTCTGACAATTTCTTCTACAGGCCTAGATGCCACCAGGTTAACTAGGCAGGGACATGCTTCTTGGGACCATCAGTGTGTCTGGGGTAGCAAATAAATGGTTCTTAGGGTGTCTGAAAACAGATTTAGGACTTGAGGACAATAACATTCCATATTTATGGCATAGGTCCCAAAAGGACTAGGGTTCTTGGTGCTCAGTGTTGCACTGCTTAAAGTTCTTAGGTCTGGAAATGGAGTTCTAAAGCAAAAGGCAAGCGCTTGAGTTTTCTGTACATGGGCTAAAGAAAGTTAAAACATAGTAATGTGACAGAACTTAAACCAGGTAATAGGCAGTGCTAGTGGAAACATCCAAAACCATGGCTCTTCTGTATTTCAGGAGTTCTTTGAGGTCTGCAGTCAGTGAACTCTGTGAACAAGGATCCAAAGATGGTAATACTTCCTACATTTAAAATGGACAAGGAGCATGGGAGGAAACAGGACGAAGCTGCAAAAGGCTTGTGATGAGAATGTTCTCAGAATGAAGGAATTTAGGTTAAATTTTGCTCCAGCTGAGAGGATTCAAACATCCACCTCCAACCTTCAATGAGAATATTCTTCCTATCTGCAAATTGGCTATTTTACAGTGGTAGCGAAGGATACCTTCTACATCTCCAATTGAAAGTGGGCCAATGTAAAACCAATTATGCAAGAGTCATGGGGACAGAGAGAGAACAAGCAGGAGGAAGTCTATGACCTAATGGTTAGAACTGAAAACGAGGTGTAATGACAATGTTAGTGTTTGAAACGGTCGCCACAGACATACAACTCGTTTGCCACTTGACATGCAGGTGCCTGCAGCTCTACATTGATACAGTCAAATAAAATTCAGAAAGTATCAGGGTATGAGGATGCAATAAATGAAGTCATCCAGGCATAGTAGAGTTATGTTATTATAGTGATTAGTTTTCTGGACATCAAAAGAGGCAACAGTGGAGCATAACAAAAGGGACTTTATTAACACAAATCTGTAAACATCTCCATAGGAGGACTATGCTCCAGAGTTCTCAACAACCCTAAATATGTGTCAGGTAAGGCAAACCTATGCTTTCTGTGTGCCAGGGG
This sequence comes from Nestor notabilis, assembly GCF_000696875.1. NCBI lineage: Eukaryota > Metazoa > Chordata > Aves > Psittaciformes > Psittacidae > Nestor > Nestor notabilis. The sequence continues at coordinate 61,055 of NW_009923049.1, read as the reverse complement.
AAGTCCAAAAGTTCCTGACCTCGTTGCTGGAAGCAAGAACAAATAGGCACTGATTAGACTCAAGTTAAGTGTGTTTCACCTGAGGGCTCATTAGCTATAAGAGAAAGGGAATTGGGATGCCTTTTGAATGTAATAAACCACAGTGCTTGTACTGTGAAAAAATACTGCCTTGATGGCAAAAAATGTATATAATGAGTTTTGTGCTGAAATTATAAAGATACAGTTTAAGAAATAAATTTCCAACAAATAACAAATAACAACTACAAGAGTTGGTGTTAAGAAAGTTTGTAATTACTAATATGGATACCAGAAAACATACTACAAAGCAAAAATGTAGCATAGTTCCCATGTATAGTTTAAAGTTATGTTATAATTGGGTATGATGCTGAATATAATCAGAAGTCTGATTAGCAGATATGGAGACAGAAGAAAAAACCCCAAAAGGATAAGGAGGAGATACTATTAAATAAAGATAAAGCTTAATATTAATAGTAAGTATGGAAAAAGTAAAAAAAAAAAAAAACCCAAACCAACAAAACAAACCACAACCAAAAAAAAAAAACCCACCCAAAAAACCCCGCCACCAATAAAAAAAGGAAATATAGCTAGTGATTCATCAGGAAACTCACCAGAAGGGGGAAAAAGTAACGACACCAAAAGACCATTGGAAGCTCTCCATAGGAGTGTTCTTCTCCTCTTAAAAACTATGTGTTTATTCATGCTGACACAAGTAGTGCAGGACTGCAAAAGGATCAAACCAGATCCAGAAGGAAGATGACTTTGTCACTGATGTTTCCCTGTCTAAAAGTTTTACTGGAATCATAGAATCATAGAATAGTTAGGGTTGGAAAGGACCTTAAGATCATCTAGTTCCACCCCCCCTGCCATGAGCAGGGACACCTCACACTAAACTAGGTCGCTCAAGGCTCTGTCCAGCCTGGCCTTGAACACCTCCAGGGATGGAGCATTCACAACTTCCTTGGGCAACCTATTCCAGTGCCTCACCACCCTCACTGTGAAGAACTTCTTCCATATATGAGGATTTCATCACTTCTAGTGTTTGATGAGTGCTTGAAACCACCCTGGATTCACAGGTAACATCTGACCCACCAACCCAATATGGGATGCATAAACAAGTGTCCCAGAAAAAAAAGCTTAAATGTTGGAATCAGTTTATAAAACCCAGAGTTGATGGACATTGGAAGATTTCTATGTTTTAACGGAATATATTTCTCTGAATCTCTCAAAACACATAATTCAGGTGATTTAATTTTGACATCAATAAGACTATTATGTGAAATTCTTGATTTTACAATTAGAACAGCAGTATCTCTGACTATGCACTGATATTCATAAAAATAAAGCCCATGTCAGAAGAAAAGATGGAGATTAAGTAACACTGAAAGAAAGTGTGAATAAAACAGAAAATCACACAATAATCATATGCTGGGCAATCCCTTACATAATTTATCTTCAGAATCCTAGGAGGGAGGCCTTTAAAGCAATTATAAAGGGATATATATTAGCTTGCATAGTGGATTTAGGCAAAACATGGCATAGACACAAGCATGTTGGCTTAGAGCCACAAGTTTGCAGTTTGCAGGAGCAATAATGAGATAGACTTTCACAGAGAAAAAAGTGAAATGTCCATTCTCAGATAGAGTCACTGTTGACAAAAACAAGAGCCAAAACCCAGAAAGATCTATTTGTGAACAAGTGGTCTTTGGCATAATTTTTCTTCCCAATGGAGAAGAAATTAGACACATTAGCAGTCAGATTAATTTTAATAGATGATCTGAGGTAGCCATAAGAACAAGGAGGAGTGCTCAGGAATAAGGTCAAGCAAAATAAAGGGATTCATAAAATGCAAGTGCCATATCTCTGCAAAAATTCACATTAATAAATATGCAAATATGGAAGATCTGTTGATATATTGCAGGGTTTCAAAATATCTGGCTGTGTAATGGAGTTATATAGTCCAGTGTCACAGGCATAGAAATTACCATTAAAAACAAGGAAGAGTCACACACACTCTGGATGCCTCTCTGAAGGGTCTGGGACCCAAACGTCTTCCTTCTTCAGGAGGACTCTTTTCTGGCCAGAAACTGAATATACAGCAGACAACTTCTGAATTGTTTTGAAACTCCTTCTGAATAAGGATGAACCAAATCAACCTCCCCCTGAGTCAATAGAAAACAGTATTTTCCACTAAGTCCTGGTGGAGTTAGATACAAGAAAGCTTACACTGATGCAAACCTAACTGTGTTTTAGAGAAAGAAGTCCCCTGGGTAAGTACAAGAAAACTCCTCTGTGATATATAGCACATCATAAAGTGTAAAAAAAAGAGGCTTATTCTCAATGTATAGGTACAGAGAAAATATTTTTTTGGTAGAATCCCTGTGTTTATTTGGGATGTTGGAGAAATATGAAAAATGCTTTCAGAATGGCATTAGCATTTGAAATGACTTTCCTCATACATTGGGTTCAAGTGCTTCAAACACAAGGAACAAGACTGTTCATTATAATTTGTTTAATTATTGAACCATTAGTGCCAAAGATTAAGGACACTGAAGAAGTTTAGTAAATAAATGTACTGGGAATAGACATTATATGCTGATTACTTCATGCTGGCTATACAAAATATCAATTTAATGAAATGGAAGCTTTCATTTGGGAACCAGTGCCTACATTTCAAAAGAAGGTAACTGCCTACTGAAAGCAATGTCAAAAGAGTTGGACATGTAGGTATAAATACTAAAATAGTGCTGTATAAGGTATCACTTCAGGTTTATGTTACTGTATTTATCTGTAGTGATGTAAACAGATGGATTTTACCATAGATAGAGGTAATATATTTTGCTTTAAAACCTACATCCTTTTTCAGGATTTCCAACTTTTTTTTCCAAGCAAAATTAAGATGTTATTTTTATTTTTTTTCTCCCTGTCATCAGCATGAAAAACAATAGGGACATTGGAATTGCATAAGTCACTCATAGATCAGTCAGGAGCTATGATGGATTTTTATTGGAGAGATTCTATTATGGATTAAAGCAGAATAGAGGTGGGCATATATCTCATGATAGAATTGTGTATCAGGCTCTATTCCAAAATTATGGTCCCAAGAAACTGCATTTAATAATTAGGCCTTTGAGAGGTATAATGAAAAAAAAATCTTTGGCTGAAAAAAGAACATTTAGAGTACTAAAATAAATGCAAAGATCTCTTCAGGGATGAATGATGCTGAAAATAAGGTATATTACATTGAAATGCATACACAATAGGTTAATACAGATTACTTGCTTAATTGAAACACTTCTGGAAGAAAACAGCAACAGTAACTGCATAAAAGCATTTCAGACATAGGATAGCATTTTCGTAATTAAGATTATGTCTAGACTATCTAGTTATGACTGTTTTCTTCAGAGGTAAACCACATTAAGCTATTTAGTTATGAAGTGCAGAATGTAAATATGAAACAACAGGAAAGAATAAAATGCAAGGAATGAAATGAGCAGAAGTAGGTGATAAATAGTGGCTTTGCTACTTATCAGGTAGTGTAAGTTCTGTGCTGCCTGGTTCACAGACTATTTTTCTCTCTGTATAATAAAGTACATTTTGTTGTGTTGGATGTCTGTCTAAAATGCCAAACAAACTGTCTTTCAGAAAAATTATATGGCACTGTTGCATTTCAATGTGTACTGGAAATCTGACAGGAATAATAAAAAACCCCTAAGACAGGGAACTCAGCTAGATCTTAAAGGTATGCAGTGGGAATTGGAGTGCTAACAAGATTTCAGTTGCCCTTTGTATATAACTTCTTTTAAGCCTGAGCCTGTGCCCTTTATTAATGTTTTTTACAATCCACTTAGAAAAAATATTAAAATACCTTGTAAGAGAGACTTCCAATCGTCTGGATATTAAAAAGAAGAGTAAAAGTAAAAATACATTTTGCCTAGAAAAACAAGGCACCAACAAAAGAAAAAATTATGATGCTTTGGTCTGGTACTTAGAAGAAAAATACTAGAATTAAATGCACTTGTAAAGGAAGATCATTTAAATGTCCATCTTTAGTTGTCCATCCTTGTCCCATCCCAAATGTCTTGCTCTCTGCCCTGCTGAAAGTGTTCAGTTTTGCCTTGAAATCTAAATTCTCATGATAAAGGTGAAAGAGTAACTGTATTATTAAGCCATATTTTAAAATTTATAATAAAATTTTGGGGTGTTCTCTGACAGTGTAAAATCAATATATAATATTTTTCTGAACAAGTCCTAGTCACAGACAGCATCAGAGACTGTCTAAACTTGCCAGCACAGGGAAAGGACAGGGAAAACAAAAGTTGCATGGAAGCAAGTTTTCATTCAGAACATGTATGTACTAATTCTGGGGAGGTCAAAACTTGACTTCTGCCTACATTGGCAGTATCTTTTTAATATCCAGCTGCAAGTGTCTTTTCAGCACTAAAATTATTTTTAATGTAATGTTTCCTACCCTGGATTAAAGTAGTTTTTATAATCTAAAGTGGGACTTGAGCCCAGTATCCCAATATATATGAAGCCATTACATTAACCAGCTGAGAAGCTCCATCATAAAAAGATAACTACCTTTACATAAATAACTCCTGACTATGCAAGCAGGGCTCATCTTTGAAGGTGAGAGGGAACATTGTAGTTTGTTGTATTATATGAATGATAAAAATGGTATTTATAGACAAGGCTACAGTGACCCTCATTATGAGCACTGAAAGATTTACACTTTAAGGGTAGAAAAACTTTTTAAGAACTGACATCACCATCAAACAATTTGTGTTTCTCGGTGAATCCACAAGCTGAGCCTGGTGTTTTAATGACTAGAAATCATGAATATTAAACTGGAGAAAAGTTGACAGTATTTAAATGAGCATCATTAAGAGACACATAAATTAACAGGATTTTTAGTTCTTGTGGAACCGCCGTTTCAATGTTAATTAAACAACTGGAGTGCTCTTGTGCATTCCCAGCAAACTGTCCCTAATGTGTTCTGCTGAATATCATTATGGGTGGCTGCCTTGCTGTTTAATTATTTTCAAGCTGGTTTTTTTTCCCCGTTGCTGCAGTGGTTTTATGCTTGTCTTGCATTCAGAAGGTGATGGGGCTTAATCCCAAAGGAGTCTGTCAGTTTGATCTACATGTGGTGCTTATACTGAAATACCCATTTTTGTAACTAATAAAACATGCACATATAGTGTTGCTGCCTAACCCTGCTGAAAAAGCCCCACTATTGACTGCATTATCTTTGTACGTAACAACCATTTGATGAGTTACTGGGATTTTAGCAGTAGCTCTCTATCACAGTGGTAATCATTATTTATTCCATTCCGCACACGCAGGTGGTAAAGAATATGAATTTAGATACAGAGAAGAGAAGCAAAATAAGCATGAGATCTAGTTATTTTATAAATGTGAAGAAAAATACTGCACAGAGCACTGTGTGCTGTATCTGCTTAACAAATTCACTGTCCGGCTGTTCCTTTACTTCTATCTGCATCATATATGTGTACCTCAAGGACTAAAGTAGAGTTTCTTTTCAATCATCTTGGACATTCACCTACCCTTTTTAGGTCTGTAGGGAGAACAGACTGTTTGATTCTCCTTTAACAAACCTTGACTTGCCAATCTCCTGTAACTAACCGGCTCTGCGTCCTTCCCTTGCCATGGCAGCCAGCACTCCACCTGCCTCTCAGGAGTCCCCACACCATGTTTGAAGGAGGCTCTCTCTCAGACTTTCACATTTAGCCAGGCTCCATGTCAGGCTGTCTGCTCACCCAGAGGCCCTCCACAAGGCTGTATGGAGCCTTGGGATCCAAGACCACCTCTGCTGATTAGGTGTTTGTCAATGTTATCTCTTCTCGCGCCAGGTAGTCACCCATGTTGTCTGGTGTCTCTGAGCCCAGGCAGATTTCTACATGTAGCACACACAGGTAAACATCCCAGCTAAGTTTATCAGGGATATTACAATGTGCACTCTAATCGTGATGCTAATGTGCTGCCAGGCATCTCTGTAGGCTCCATATAAAGGGACCACTGGGGACAGTTCCAGCCTACACAATGAAGAGGATGTGGCTATTTTCTGCCCTTCCTGGGCTGCCTAGGCAGAACAAAACAATAAGTCTAAATAGTGAGCAAATGACTATTAAGTCATCTGCTATTGCCCTGCTTCCTTCCCTGCTACCCTGGAGCATCATGAGGACCAGAGAATGCTGCCTTCAAGTTATGGTTTGTATTACTGAAACCTGTCAAATGTAAATCTTTCCTTAGAGGCTGTTAATGCATTCCTACACCATTTAACCTCAATTGACCGACAACCTGGCCTGCAGAACAGAAACTTGGATGGCAACATGACAAATTGCTAGCTGGCCAGCCAAAGTATCAGAAAAGATCCTTTTAAATAGTGTGAGTTGAGAGAAGAAAAAAAGTAAATCCTAGTTTTCAGTCCGGGAGAAGTCAGACTGTATTTGGTGATATTTCCATACTCTGGACTTTTACTCTGTAACTAAGAAAGGCCAAGGAGCATGAGTGTTAAAATGTCTACCATCCTACACATTTGTAATGCCTATAACCCTGTATGCACACCTTATACTAGTAGCGACAGTGGCTTTCTGCATGGAGTTCAGCAGCCCATAGAGATAATAGTGTTAACTGTGTTGAAGTTATGAGAAATAAAGTAGATGGAAATTAAAAGTCTGACACGATCCTCAGCTTTAGGTTTATCTTTCACTCTAAAAAATAACCTTTTTAGCCAATTTTCAAGGAAATATGACTGAACATTTGTTGATGGGGGAAAAGTTTTTTGCATCCAGACCTCAATTTAACTAACTAAAAGTTGTTTCTGAATGTTTTCCTTCCTACCTACTTACTCACAGTTGCCTGTATTAATAGAAACAGTTGATAGATGTCTTCAGGGGAACTTCCTATCTAATTAGGAGATTTTTTCATACTGCATCTTGCCAATAAAAACAAAATTTAAATAACTAAACAAAGCTAATTATGTGGTGCTTTGAAATACTGTCACATAGTTGAATATATATTTCCTCCTCCCCTTAGTGTACATTACATCAGTTAATAGATATTTATACATTATGTATTTCACTTTTTGCTGGGATGCTGTTGTGACGTGTTTGTTCAGGAGGTAACATCCAGGTCCTTTATGAACTATTCCTGACTGGAGCAACAGGAAATGAAGTAGTTGTAGTTCACAGAGTAAGCAATCATGTTATGGAAACAAGTCCTTGGCTTTATTCATTAGTCATATCCTTGGAGATCTTCCCTCTGCCCCAAGTCTCCAAATAGTTGGTGACTGGACATGTGAGTATTGAATATTGATTTGAAAAAGGATAGAGTTCTGGGTACCTAGATATGAGATCTAACCCAGGTTAGATTTGGTGCCTGACTTGGCCTTACTTTGGTTTGAGACAATGAGAAATGGTGCTGTTCACATGCCATCTCAGAACATGTAAAGTAGTCCTTGGTTTGAGATTTCAGTACAGATTTAATAAAATATATTTCCTATATTCTCTCCACATTTGTTCTAGATTTAATAAAAATGTAATACAATGTGATATTGTTTCAATTTGTTTAAAATACAAGACTAACAGAGTTTATTTGGAGGTAGAACAGCTCTTCAATGAGTTACCTACTTAATAAACTTTTACCAACGTTGACCATTCACTTAGGATTTCCTGACTACAGGGAGGTGGCCAGAGGCAGAAGTACATGCAATTAGATTCTATCTTGCATTGAGTAATATGAAGCTCATTGAATACATACTGGATAGATGTAGCTGCCAAAGTGAGCAATCATATTTATGCAATCATCTGCATTGTTTCAGTGAGATTATATACTACAAGACACTGGCAGCATTGCAGACAGTACTGTGTTTTATTATTTTGAAATACTTGTCTTAGGAAGGGTGGGTGTGATAATTCCTATGGCTATTTATACCGGTAGGAAGCTGTAAATGCAGACAGTTGCATGGTGCTTCTAGTGCAAAGGCACACAGAACAGTTCTGGATGAAAATCTTGGCTCTAGGTTTCAGGAAGCAGGATGACAAACCTAACCAGAAACAAAAACTCCCAACAGGTTAGCCAGCCAGCAGCACCCACAATAATTCAGTAATCAAAGTAGGAGGCAGACTTTCATTTAGACAGAAATTCATAGGAGGAACAATTTAAAGTCCATAAACTGAAAACAGTGTCTCAAGGGTCATGCCAAATGCAAATCCTACCACTGCTGAAGGCTGGAACTTATGTTGAAGGGCAACGATCTTCCTCATTTACATACATTACAGTGGTCACACTGATATGATTCTGATTCATTAAACCAACTTTTACATTCGCCTCATCCAAATTTGTTGAAAATATCTAGTACAGTCTACAAGTTCCTGCCTTTCTTTTGTATGGAAGAAGAAATATGAACCTTCAGAGATGCATTTCATAATGAAGACAACTGTGTCATCTTATTCTTCCTCGCTTAAGTCCCTTGTGTTTAACTTTTCTAGGAAGTGCCACAGAGCACAAACTGTTACTCTGGAACACAAGGCTGTGTACAAACCAGGTGTTTAATTTTACTGGGCCCTGTAGCCTAGGATCAAGTACTGTTGTTTAGGTGCTAAGTGTTTTACAGAGATTTTCAGTGTTTCTGTGTCATTTAAGTGCTGCAAATTGCAACCATTGTCTTGTCAATAAGGCATTATACAAGTGAATGGCTTTGTAAAAGTCATCACAGTAACAAAAACATTTACATGCCTCAGTCTCCTTATTTTGGATTGTCTTCCTTGCTATCTTGAAACTTTAATTTGCTACCTGCTTTTGAAGATCCTTCTGAAGAGCCTGCAGTAGAATTCGGTGTCCTAATTCTAGCATCAGCAAAGCTAAGCCCAGGTATGTTTCTACTACTTTCTTTTCAGTCAATGATATCTTTGTTATTTGCAATCTTTAGGCATTGAAAAGTATGGATAGATTTTAAAAATATTTTGACTGCAGATACTCACACTACTTAGCTTTCTGGCTTTGGCTGAGGCAGAGGTGTAATGAGCCCTGTGTTCAAAATCCTGAGCACTACTGCATGCAAGGGGCTGGGGATATGTTCAGTGGATTAATCCTCTCTGAATAGCTTTTAAAACTGGCCTCCTTGCTTGAACCAGCTGCTGATACAAGTTTTGGTTACTGAGCAGGGAAGGTCTGGGCTAGATTATTAGCCCCACAGTGTATGTGTTCGTTTTCATCCATATAAATTCTGATTCCTGTGTCCTGTTTTACAGTCTCGATACAGGTGTCAGTGATGCAACAAGGTGTTGGAAACCCAGCTTAAACTCACCATCTCTTTTTGTGGCCTTCTCCAGCAGAATTTAACAAGGTAATAAAATTGGGGTTTGGTACTGTTGCTCTTCTGAAAGGATCGGGGGTAGCATACCACAGGGAAACTGGTCCCTTGACATCACCAGTTGCTCTATGCAGTTTATGATGCACAGCTACAAGCTATGCACACTTATTGTCTCTGGCATACTAGGCGAGCCAGGTCAAGTTTTCCTCAGTGTGTAGGAGGAAAGAAGAAGGTTGCAATTCCATTACTTAGAAAGTCGTTGCAGCCCTACAGTGCAGTGAGTTGGAAAGCAAGGAATGCACAAAAAAGAAAAGCCAGCAAGCAACACAGAGGCTTAAAGACAGCCTAAGAAATATGGAATGTTCTAGGAATAGGGAACTAGAGACTAAGGCAAGAGCTGAACCCTTTCTTTAGTGCCTGGTTTTGCTGATCACTATTTCTGGACACAAAAATCCTAGAATTAAAGCTTAACTAAACTAAATGCCTGCTCAAATCAAACCTGTTTGAGGCCTTTTCCTTTGGCACCTCACCTCTGAGCTTCTCGCACTGACGTGCTAATGACCTTACTCACCAGCCTGTGCTATGTAAGTGCATTTCTGTGTGGAGCCATAGAATGGAGCTGCAGCCCCCAGGGGCAGGCGGCACCTCTGGGGCAGCCCCAGGTGCTTGCCCATGCTGGGTCCTGTGCATCCAGGAGAGTTCTGTTTATTTGCAGGAGGTTTGTAATTACAGTGTTTAGAGACAAAAGGCTCCTGAGCAGGAACAAGCAGCCGACTCTCTATCAATTGAAATTCAGGTTTTCAACCAGCAGCAATCTGATGCTCTTCGCTTCTGCGATTCTGAGCTGCTCCAGCACGCACATCAGAGCCGTACACACAAAATCTGATATAAAACAGCTTTTCAACAGTCTTTCTTTGTTCAGAGCTTTTTATGTTTATTTTTCTTGTACACAATGACGATTTTAGTTAAAATAACATTGCATCATTTGGCTCAGGTTACTAGATAATTGGGGAGTCTTTAAGGCAGATTTTTGAGTTGAGAGTAATGGAGACAATTTATAGTAGAACAGATGGTTGGCCTTCATTTGCCTGTTGACAGGTAGCGTGTTGTCAGCACTTCAGGTTGTTATCATACAGAGAACAGCAGTTCAGAATCTTAATTGGGACCCAAAAGGATATACTCTACATCTTTTTCTGGGCATTTACAGGCACAGGAAGATGTACAAAAGAAAATGGGGGGAAGAAAGCGATGTTATAAATACGATTCACATGCAAACACTGAGTTTGTGCATGGTGATTTCAGTGTACAAATCTTTTGAGGAGAAGAATACAAAAATTGAGAAGATGAAAGAGGTCAAAGGAGTATTTTTCCCACGCATGAGGCATTGCCAGGGTGTCTGCATCCTCATACAAGTGCTTCCTGTTGTAGCAACAGCAAATGGTTTCTTAAAGCAGGCAGGACAAACTCTGCAAGCGGCTGTGCAGATCACATGGAAGAAATTTAGGGAAATTGATAGGTTTCCAGTTGAAATTTTTTCCACTGTGATCCAATGTTCACAATATTGAGCAGGAAGCAGCTGAAATCAAGTTCTCTGAGACAGCAACATTATAATTACTTATAATGTACTTGTCCTAGCAGGAAGATGTACAACAGAGTCTGTAGCACTTTTTAAATAGCAAAGTTTGCATTAAGAGTTACAAATCACTCTCTGGCTTTGTTATCCTCATATTTTATTATATCGTATTTAATTATTTTTATTTGGTGTGCTAAACTCCTCCTGGGAGTCTGTGCTTTCAAAAAATCGGTGGTTGCAAAGGGTTTGAAGAAGAAATTCTTGTTTGGATAATGGCTGGGAAACTAAAGTATGTGCTGGCAGCAAGAACGCTGGTGGTGTGTTCTGTAGGGGACAAATTCTTCTCATACATGCTGCTTAGAGAGATTCCCCTGAAATAATGCCATTATCCCCAAGAATATTGTCAACCTTTGCTCTTCAAATATGCTTTACCTCCCACATCCAGTTATGAACTCCTTTCACAACTCATTATTATTATTGAGGGCTAACACTGTGCTTGGCTGGAGTCAGTAAAACGTAATTCCTGCCTAAAGGGCTAACAAGCTATGGTGGACTGCTCTCTTTCAGAAATGAAATCAAAGTCTAGAAGCAGGTTACATCCCAGCTGTGACATTTTCCTAAGGAAAGCAGCTCGGTTAAGCATACAGCCAAAGCATGATCTCCATCTGATAGGGATGTTGTAGTATTTAGGAGTGGAGTATTATAAAAAAACAAAATCAAAATCTCCATCAGCTGCCTTTTCAGATCTTGAAATAAAAAAGGAAAGAAAGCAAACGCTTCTCTACAACTTCATTTTTAAGAGTAATGAGACATCAGAGGAGATGGTATTATAGAACTATTTGCGATTCCACACAGCAGTACAACAAACACCTATTGCCGCAGAAATTTCAGGAACATGTGGGAGATGCACGCAAGCTGGATTAGAAACAGAATGTCCTCTAGCAAGCTTCATTTTTTTTTTTCCTTTTCTGCAGCAAGCCATAAATGTTACTTTCATCCTGAAAAAGAAAACGGGGAGAGAAGTTTACATTGGCTGAGAAATGTGAGAAATTCACACCACTGTACCTTGCCTTGCAGTTAAATAGCTGACCTCTGCTTTCAGCATGCTCTGCTTCCTCATCTGGGCAAATCGAGTGGGCTTTCCTGCATGTTCAATTCTACAGTAAGGTTTGGACACTCAGTGTTTCACCCTTCCAAAAGCTTATTTTGGCCAAATTATGATTAAAAGGATATTTTTAGCTGGCTTCCACAGACAAAATGTCAGAAGATTTGTTTTTGAATCACAGATATAGCTTCTGCTCAGAGTGTTTCTGGAGCACATCTGAGCCCCTGCAATATTACAGTGCAGTGCTACTGAGTTTACCATTCTGTACAAAATGAAGCGGGTGATAAATATTGGACTGAGAACCATGACATTCATGCACAGGATCAGTGACACTCAGCTTTAGGCAGATGAGAAGTACAATGAAATTAGCAGGCTTGCTCATGCTGAACGTTGTGCATGCTTTGGTTATTGAAAGATGGAAACCAAAGCTGTGTTTTGATGCACAGTACAGGTGTAATACAGGTAACAATGGTAACAGTTGGTCTGCTCCTCCCCAGTGGTGCATTCCTCTGTGCACCTGGAAGGTCATGAATAGGATGAAAGCACGATTTATTTACTCTTTTTGCTCATTCAGATCTTGGAGACTTTGCTGAACCTGAACTATAGAAATTAGCTGAGCTCAGGTGATACAAACACGTTCTCACCAGGAAGCAAACAAAGGCCTCCTGGCCGTGTCAGTGGAGAATTGGGCCAAGATGAATTTCAAAAGCACTGTTGATTTTAGGGCTTTTCTTGGCCTTTGTGCCAGTGCTGCTCTCATTGAGTGTGCCTGACAATACTAACCTCCTACACAGTCCTCTCCATCTGAAGGGGAAAACTGTGTACCTTGCAATCTTTGCCAAAAACTTAGGCATCTCTAACAGCTATGTGCACAATGTGATGATATGAACAGCTGTAGATGTAAGATGTATGGGGGAAAAGACTAATTTCTCTTTTATGGCCAAGAATAGGATGAAGGCTCTGTGCTGATACTAAACATAGTTATACTAAACCTCTCTCAGATTTGGCTGCTCTCAAGCAATTATGCTCTATCTGGTGTTTTATCCGTTAAACTAATCTGCCTCAGCTCCAGAGGTACGAGCAGATGCTTGAAAACTACTTTACTGAGAGGGATAAAAACACAGAGATGGTGATATTTGACAGGTATTTCACACTTAGCTCACCAAGAGTGTACCATATTCATTTTCTGTTTGCTGAACCTCAGGGAGAACATGGAGCTCACAAGTACTTGGGAGGGGTGGGATTGTAATATCCTGTCTGTAACCTGCCAACCCCTTCCAGCTAGTGTGCAAGGGCCCCTTGTCTCTCAGCTTCCTTGAGGAACAACATACGGTGTCTGCTGGGGATGTGTGGGGTCAGAGAGCCAAGAGCAATGTTTCATACATCTTTGTTTCTTATCCCGCACTCCAGGTGAGCCAGGAACATCCTGCCCCTGCTTATCCCCAGTTAATAATTAAGCAGTTTTGTTTGTTTCTTTGGTTTTTTTAGAAGGTTTTTTTTTTCCATTTTCTTTCCTTACTGTAACATCTTCTTGTAATACTAGAAAGCATTTCTTCATTGTTTGGACTAATTTCCAAACAGATTAAAAACTGTTGTAGCAGTCAAGCTTCAGTTCCTTCGTTTATTAGATTCAGAAGACAGCAAATTCCTTAAAACACAGATATAAACAATTTTGGTAATGCATTCTGATTTTATAATTAGTTTTCAGCACATGAAACATAGGAGTTTGGGTTTCAGGTTTTTTCATATTCTCCTCTCCTCCCAGCTCTGAATTTGAAGTCCATATATTTCTGTTCCCAACCTTACTTCCAGTCCTTGCAGGGCCGTGTAGTAAATAAAAGATAGAAACTTTGCTTTGAGCAACCTGGTCTAGTAGAAAGTGTCCCCTTAAGGTCCCTTCAAACCCAAACCAAACCATGATTCCATGATACTCTCCAGAGGCTTTTTTTGGGCACAGAATCAACCTGTTAGGGCTTTGCTGAGAGCTGAATTTGGACCCCATTGTTATTACATACAACAGGAGCTGCTTAATTTTTGGTTTAATTACTTTTGTCTTGCATATCCAGAAGGATAGGAAATGAGTTTTATTAATACATTGAGAGTGTAATGATCATTAAAGAATAAAAAAAGGATTATGGTATTCTGGTGCAGTCCTCCCACACGGAACCCCGAAACCTAATTGTAGCCCTTGAGGGTTTGAGCATTGCCCTGCTTAATGATAATTTGTGTCACTGCTCCAAAAAAAGACGTAGCTGTTAGGGCAGAGAAAAAGCTCTCATGAACAATAGGAGAGATTAAATTAACTTGAATGGGCAGAAGCCCCATATGTGTTTGCAGGATCCATTAAGAGAGGTATTTCTAGGAGAAAGAGGGAAGTATTAAGACCATTGTACAAAACACTGATGAGTTTTGAACAATCTCATCTGTATAATTCCAATTACTTACCTTAAAGTCAAGCAGAAACAGGTGCTGGAAAGAACAGTGGGGTGACAAAGGGAAACTGGAGAGCCTGCCTGACAAGTGGGGATGTATCTATTCTATGTATTGAACTACAGCAAAGAAAGCCTTGAGCTAGCACCTGCCCAAGCTAGTAATCCAGATGGTGCACTCAAACGTGGCAATAGTAGCATGAGTGTAGCCCTGAACCTCAACTGAAATACCCTGCAATGAAGCAGTACTTCTTAGCTCAGGTGGAAAGCTGTGATGAAACACCTTTATGGCTTTCTAGCTTCCTGTGGAAGCCAGCTTGCATAGTGCTTCTCCTTGGGTTTTAGCACATCCTAAAAGCTTGCTGAACCTACTCAAGTCAAGACTGAACAGACATAATTTCTCTCTTCGTGAGGTTATATACTGAATTTTGTGTACACACGCTATAGGAAGGGTGAATGAAGAAGGGAGAGAGAGAACTACTAAAACCTGGGGCAAGAATAAATGTACTTAAACTGGTCATGAAAACAGTGGGAGTTCTAACTGGCAGAAGAGCCGTTTTGCAGTGGTTTTACATTAAGTGTATTGAATCTGGTTCTTAGCAGATGTTTGCTGCCTTCATTAAGAAGTTAAAGCATGCAATCGCCAACAACTGAATCTTCATGGATTCACTGACCTTCCAGTTCAGTACCCTGCATTTGGACCTTTGCTGGTTGACACACTCCATTTGGAGGTAAGTGTGCAAAAGATGTCACATTTCTCAGGTAAATCTGTGTCCTAGTAAGTGCCAGAATGGTCGGTAAATTCCTTGGGCCAAGAATTCACAGGGTCTCCTGGATTGAATGGTGGGCCTAACATATCCATTAGTTTTTTTCAACTAAACACAAACAATATCTAGTTCTTTTTTAACATCTTTTGTAAGTATATCTCAATGCAGCCTAGAAAGAATATCAGCACGTCACAGATAAGGGAAATATTTTAACCAGCAGGGATGGAGAAGTGAAATGACAGCTTTGGTTGCAGAGCAGGCAGGGAAAAAAGCTGGAAAGAGAATCCAAGTTTCTCATGCTCCAGTTATGAGAGACCAGTTGAACCCAGTGGCTGAATTACACTAACTGGTGTGATGGTAAATAAGGGCCCTGCACGTCTGTGCCTTTTAAATATGTGTCTGCACCTGTAGGAGACAACTATAGTATTACCAACTACAGTTGTGCAGCCAACTTCTGTGTGAGAACTCTGAGGTGGAAACTGATTTATAGCACATGGTGATCTCTGTGAAGCCTGGACATGGGAAGTAAAGATTTGCCTAAAACTGTAGGGTGTCTTTTAGACCAAGACCCAATCATCAGATGGTGATTCTGTAGTACAGAGGTTGCTTCACAGTCAATGCATATGGCAAAATACTAAAGTGTGAAATTCTAAAAGCTCTGTTGAACTCACTGGATGGATAATGTTGCCACTCAATGATGTCTGCAGATGCCCTGAGAACAGTGCTAGAGCACTGGTTCATTATAAACTAAATATCTCCTGTATGAGAATGAACTGAACTACCTCCCAGCTTCTCACTGCTCCTACATCTGATCTTGATTAATTTCTGGTGGCTCTGAATAAAAGTTCTAGAAGTGCGGAACATGATAGCTCCTTATCTGTGACAGTAGATAATCCTGCACAAAAGGCTGTTCATATAACATTGCAAAGAGCTGAAGCTCAGCTCATGTGAAGAACTTTGTATGTATGTGTAGGGCAAGGCTTACAAGGTGTGTCACCATTGTGCTGATGTGCATGGGGCAATGATCAGGACGCAGGGCAGGACCCATCTGAGATCACTGTGAAGGTATGTGGAATATATGCTGTGTATGCTTAAGCACTGTGCCAAAGGCAGTATATATGCATTTGTTTATTTCACTCTTCAAGGCAATTTCTACAGACCAGAAGAGACAGACACAGTGGAGGTTAAATATTCAGGGTGGGGATTTAGCTGTGTGGCAC
Organism: Nestor notabilis; assembly: GCF_000696875.1. Taxonomy (NCBI): domain Eukaryota; kingdom Metazoa; phylum Chordata; class Aves; order Psittaciformes; family Psittacidae; genus Nestor; species Nestor notabilis. Next base: position 44,603 of record NW_009923049.1, on the reverse strand, counting down.
CTATTAAGGTTAATGGAAGTTGTACTACCAAGTCCCTTCACATCACTCAGTGAATAGTCAGTGGTCCTTGTACCGTGTGCCTTAACAAGAGTTTAGTCATGAACAGCAGCAGTGCTAGAAATAAAATTCACTTTAGGAGCTAAATGAAACTATTATTTTAAGGACAGCAAATTCTGTTGTAGTTGCTATTATGTTCAGAAGCTGAGGCAAATGAAGAATCAAGGAAGAGATTAAGATTTTGTAAGAAGCAACTTCTGTTTTCCTATTGGAGATCTTTTTATAAGCCTTATGATGAGTTGGTTTTCAGTATTATCCCCATGAAGATGTCATCAAATTCTCATCCTGTCCTGTTCCAAATATCTCCTGAGAAATTTGAGCTACCTTATCTACATTGAGAGCTAAGTATGCTGAGTCCTTGACACAAACTGGGCTGTAGTCAAAGTACAGCCAAGATATGGCTTTAACCTTGGATGTAGAACTCTGAGGTCTTAGACCTGAAGGTGCTGCTTCTGTAATATCCGGGTGCAAAGATTTCTGACATGTGTAGCATTGCATGCTGGATTGTCAGATATCTCTCTGGAGAACCACAATAGAAAACAGAGGGGCAGAGGAAACCTGTGTTTTATGCAATAAATCAAATCTCACTGGGATATAGTGAAGTTGCAGACACCCTTGACTGGGCAAAATTAAATCTTCTGACACTGGTGCACCTGTAATTCTCCTGGAAATACTTCATATTATAAAACTCTGGCTTTTGAAGTCACTTTTTTCCAACAACTCTGTTCACCTGTGACAACATAAGGGTTAAAAAGTCTTTCTACCTCTACGAGAAAATAGTAAATTATCAGCCTTATCCTCCTCCGAAACATCCAGAATAGAGGTCAGCTGAACCTTTATGTGAGTCAGGGCTCATTTTCTCTAATATAATCATATATTTGGTGATGGATTCAAAGAAAATTGCCCAGTACTTGCAGGGTTAAATCACTAATAATGATGTTAGCAGTGATCCGGCTGGCAAAGTATAATTCCCTTGAGATCACTTTCTCCAAGAAACACAGCAGTGTGCTGTGGTGTTTTTTGAGCAGAAGGCATTCTACCCTAGTTTCCATGTGAATTAGGTGACCACCTTCACATCTAACCCTTTTTTGACACTTAAAGTTCACATGGCTTGTCAGTGAGGTGGTAAGAGGGTAACATTCACTGTTGTCTGACCATCTTTTGTCTTTATTTGTCTTCATTACCAGTTTTTGGTAACCTTGGAGAATCAAGTTACAGCGACTATCAGCCCAGATGACAAATTTGCAAGCAGGCCAGGGTGAGAGCTGAAGAATCTGATCTGAGGTGAGTCCCTGTTCCTCTTGAGTAATACACCTTTGCAGACTCCACTCTTCAGGATGATTTGGTGTAGCAAAAAAGGTGTGAAACAGGGAAATCCAGACCCAGGTAATTCAGCTCACGTTTAAAAGGAGGTTTTGCTTGTTGATTAGGTAATCCTTCTCTAGGAAATGCACGGCACCAACTGCTTTTCATGCTAGATTAGTGCTCCTGTGGTCAATTTGCTTTTACTAATGTCAGGGCCCCATGGAGCAGGTTCATCTGTCGCATAGCAACTGCTTCAGCAGCAGTGGAGGTAGCCATGCATAAAAGATTACACATGATGGCAGGGCACAAGTGTGAAGATTTTCAAAATTAGATACAATCTCAGCATGAATATGAACTGCAGAATTGACATGGAAGGATTTTTTTCAAGTCATCAAGTTTCCATATTTATCAGAAAAAGTGATTTAACCGCAGTGCATGTAAAATGAAGAAAATGCAGAGGGCACTAATCTAGAAAGAAGCAGCAAACAAGCCAGTGTCTGTATACAAATAAATGTAAACAGAAAGCCCCACACAGTCTCTGCCAACTGTGAGGCCACCTTCAGTTTCATGCTACGGATACCCTCAGGAGAGGAGACGATCTACAGTATTTTATGTACGTTTCAAAAGGTCACACTCTAAAATGTTCCACAATCACTGGTACGAGCAGGTGAGATAACTTACGTGACTTCATTTACAGGGGACCTCTGAGCAACCTGTAAAGCTCTCACATCCTGCTCTGGGACTCTGCCTCCCTTGTATACCTTGTTCAGAGGAGCAGGGACATTTTCAGCTTTCACTGTTTGCTTTAAATCTGGCTTTTGCTTTGTCACAGCTGAGCTTTCTTGGACATTTCTTTTAGAACTGCATTCTATCTTCTCTCTTAAAAGATGGACAGAGGGAGAGAGACATTAATCGATTAGTTATTTTAAAAGTGGTATGTCAAGGACTGTGTTTTGTTGCTAAACAAGGTTTTTCTCCTCTGTCTCTAAAATAAAACAGAGCAAAAGTGAGAATTTGAAGATCTTTGTATTTGAAGGGCCCTGCTAATTTGACAGACTACTTTTGCAGGGAAGGTTTGTTTTTGTTTTGTACTCTTCTTTATTCCCTCTTACAGGGAGGACAAAAGACTCAGCTCCTGCTGCAGGATACTGTGGCTGATCCTTTTGTATGCAAGTCTAGCAGACTTGCCTGAAACAGGAACCTTGGAGGTAAATCAGGCTAATGAAGCAGCTCGGAGAGGCAATATGCATTATTTTCTATACCACAATGATTTTAAAGTCAACACACATACAGTACCAAGTATTTTGTAGCCTCAGTTATCCGTAGGAGATCCAAGAAAAAGCTGTTCATCTGATTTCCTGTGTGCTTTCATTTAACTGATAGCAATTAACTCTTTTTTCATAGCAAGGCATGTAGGAACCATTTCACTTTCTGGTTAAATTTTAGCTAGGCAAGAGCTTGTATTATGACAGTTGCTATCCATGACACTAAAATGCTTTTATTAGGACAATTACAGCTCTTTTTACTCTAGGCTGAAAGAGAGAATGAAGAGCTAGCTTTGCTAGAAAGAGAGAGCAGTTTGTTAGGAATGGCCTTTTGCTGCAAAGAGATCAGGGTCTTCTGGATTAATCTTCGGATTATATAGATTTTCCAAGGATAAGACAGCTAAGTCATCCTCCGTCTCTAAGGAAGACAGCATTGTAGCTGCTTTGGCTAATCTAAGACAACAGCTTTTTCCTTGGAGGGTGTCAGTAATCCAAAGATTGGTAGATAAAATAATTGAAGTTCTCAGGGGTTAAGTTTAGAGACTGCAGCCATTTTTGCAAGAGCAGCAGCTTATTAAAGTGACAAAGCCACACTTCACTACCCACTGGCCCTTCCTCAGCTGCCATCACAGTGTTATTTCCTTGGTACATGTTTGGGGCATTCTGAGTAGAAGGGAAGGCAGGAGGAAAAGGTTAGGGCCTTACAACAATCAAAGTACTATGTTAGATTGCTAATACTGTAGAGTTCAGCTGTGTTTACTTATTTGAGATATCAGAGCATGCTCTAGGCAGTAGTGATGACAGTTATTGTATCCTAACAATAGGAATGCTTTACTATCCTTGTTTGTAAGAGGGAAACTGAGGCACAGAGTATTCAGCTGGCATGCTTCTCATTGTGCTATAGGTTAATCGTATAGGAAGGGGAATCTCAAAACCTCACATCCCATTTTATACTTTAACCAGCCACATGATGTTCTCTTGGACCCAGTAAAGACCTCTAAATCCAGTAGCTGGTATAACACCATAGGCAAGGCAATATCACAGATATGAATAACTAAGGCAGAGCCCGAACACACAATGTAAAGCACATTGAGCCCATGGACACATGGGTGCTCCATTCCCCCCTGCATCACTGTCTTTGTAAATGAGCATGCACAACTTTGTAAGTCACAACAGTATTTCATTGGATGTGCCTGGTCCTTGCTCCTACCCTTGCATGCTTCTCCAGAAGGCATGGAGCAATTGGACTGAGGAATAGAAAGCTGTTCCTAAATCAACACTTTGTTCAGGTTTGGTCCTTTGAAAGACAAGAGGCTCTCCCAGGGGCCACCCAACCACGAGTCTTTTTGTGTTAGAAGAACCCCATCTTTAGCCTCCACTGTTTGCAGATGTCTAACACATTCAGATTGTATTCCTGGTAAAATACATAACATAATTTTCAGCCTCTCCTTACGTGATACTGCCAAGGGCTCGTTTTCTACCCTGCACTCGGATTGCCAGCTTTATAAGGCCAACCCTAGCTTTACTCAGAGCACATTTGGCAACCATTATTTTTTCAAGCAGTCAAGTCCTTCCCTGTCAGAGTGTGAGCAGAAACATGCTGCCATTTTTTCTGGAGCTATTTATAGGAGACAGATCATCATCTTTCTTCTCTGATAAGAAGGTGAAAGTAGGATAGGAGCCACATCTTCCTGTCTAGATGTATTTAAGTTCATAATAATTCTGTTTCCACAACAAAACCCAAGAGTTTCTTAAATGTATATACATTGTACAAACACACATATGTGCAATTCTAGTACTTACAAAGTGAATGAATTCTTTCATTTCTCTGAGGCACTGGAATGCGTTGCCCAAGGAAGCTGTGAATGCTCCAACCCTGGCAGTGCTCAAGGCCAGGTTGGACAGAGCCTTGGGTGACATGGTCTGGTGTGAGGTGTACTTGCCCATGGCCAGGGGTTTGGAACTAGATGATCTTAAGGTCCTTTCCAACCCAAACCATTCTATGATTCTATGAAACCGTCCTTTATTCTCTGCTAAAAGACACACACAAAGCAGAAAAATAGGTGCTGCCCAGTCTGATTTATATATGGATTTATGTTGTCCAGTCCTGCCTGTAGCAACAATCAGTGCTGGTTCTTACAGGCGAAAGTGCATTTATCCTGGCACTGTGAGATAACTGTTGCCTGTCACCCTTTCCTACCAATCCTGCCAGATGAAGGTTGGTGCAGGCTCTGAAGCAAGGTGCTTCAAAACCAATTAAAAGTAAAATAAAATTACTGCTGTCACCTTGTATAGACTGTCCATTTACTGCAGTGCATCTTCAGAGCCTTGGTGAGACTACACGACCAGAGAAAGCAGAATTATTGGGTTAATGTTTTTGAATTTGCAACTGTTCAGTCTCATTGTGTCTTCTTTGTGCTTATGGAAGGACAAATATAATCACAAAGAACTGAGTAGGGCTGTTAAGCTGCTTTTTTGACTTTTATCATAACCTCTCCTTATCTATTTAAAATTAAAATAGTCCCAATATCTGCAGTTTCTCTGCGCATTCAATTTATGTTTCCACCCAGTAAAATCAAAATCAAACCACTTTATGTTACCTTGGAAAAAAAAAAATCAATAGATTGGGCATGGTGCAGACACTAATATTAATGTTTTCTCTAGTATTTTTGTCTACTTCTGTTTATCTGTGATTTTATGCTTCAGCAAAACTATATTCAGCTTCCAAACTCTTCAGCTGTAATCTGGTGGGCTCTGATGGAATTAATTTTGATTTTATCATCTTTATCTGTTCTTAAATATTTACCAGCACACCATAATCTCTTTTCTGTCAAATACTCTATTCAAGACAGGTATTTTTAATTTGTTCTATGTTCTTTAAATATCTAATAAGAATGCTACAC